>NC_142800.1:66626272-66792283 GCF_049724085.1 Artemia sp. Qi Xiang Cuo
GTGTGTGTGTGTGTGTGTTTGTTTCTGTCTCTGTGTGTGTGTGTATCTGATTGTGTTATGAAAAATCGTGTTCATACGTCTCAGACTTTGGTAAAAAAACTGAAATTTCCAATTGACGAGTCTTTGACTTTAAAAAAAATCAGTTCACTCGTCTCTGACTTTATAAATAATCTTTGTCATGCATCTCAGACTTAGGTAAAAAAAACTGAAAATCCCCATTGGTGAGTCTCTGACTTGAGAAAAAAAAATGGTTCACTCGTTTCTGGCTGTGGAAAAAATCCTGTTCATCCCTCTCAGACTTTGGTAAAAACCTTATTCACGTATTTCAGACTCTATTACACCTCCTGTGAGCTTGGTAGAACTGCCTTTGTGTCTGAAAATTCACTTTCTTGCATCTCTGACTTTTGAAAAAATATTCTAAGTGTTGGATTTGCTAGCATCGTAAAAATAATGGAAACGTAAAAAAGTAAAGCAAAGAGCTATTTTTATTAAAATAATGGCACATACAATATTACAAGTTTTTATAATTATCATCATACAAAATTTGAATGTTTCAAATCCTTTCCAAAATATGGTTCATCATATTTTATCTTAACATGGCACTTATTCCATTCGGGGTCATACACAATTTTTTGTGGTTTCAGCTACAAGTCCAATAAGTTTTTTGTCATTGTTAATAATGGGCTCATTTGACTGCATCAGTTGGTACACGATCAATGGTACTATTAAGTCTCATAGGTGCTTTGTCTTTCATTAATTCGTCTTTATAGACGAATCGATGTGATATTTTCTGAAATTTTATAAAAAAAATTTCTGCCAATGCCATTTTTATTTTACTTACGATTTCATTGTCTATTACTACTTTACTTTTACATAGGTAAGATTTTCGGCTTGTAGACAAAATATGGCTTATAATATTGTTACAATGGTATTCTTGTCTTCTTTTTACCTTCCACTGAATGCAAATGCCAGAAAGATGGCGATGGAATTTGTCAAACAGTAACGTGTTACCACAAGCATTAGCAAGAAGTTGACCCTCGGCATCAACAATAAATTTTAGCCTTGCATTCTTTTTTGAGTGCTATCATCTCTGAAAATCTCACTCTGGCATATCCACCACCAAAAGAGTTGAATATTTTCGGTACTCCAACAAAGAAACGGAATCTCTCACCGTCAAGACAACGCACACATACTTTTCTGATGACGTCACCATTAGTACTTATTTCGTAGTTAAAATACCGTTTTACCAAACGTTCAACGCTACGATGACTATATCATGTACCTTCGCTTTCTTCAAATATTTGATCTTCACTTTTTAAAATAAAATATAAGTCTTTATTCTACCAATATACTGTTAGTACTGAACTAAAACATTCTATAAACTAACTACTGTCGATGACCAACCACAGAGTACAAAGGAACCAGCAACATTAAAATAAAATCTGAAAAGCATCTTCACTCAAGGATTACGTGATAATACCCGTCAAGTGCGCACGTATTGCGAAACGAAACGTAAAGTGAAACGATTTCACTACCCGGTAATTTTGTGAAATGCTCCTGAGGATCAATGCACTTTTGCACAAATTCGGCAATGACGTTGGGAAAACCTGTGTGCTTGGAAGCCGAATGAAATTTCGAGGGGTAATAAGATTATTTTTTTACTTGCAGGGTTCCCAACTATAGGCCAGTGTCTTGAAGAACACCTTGAAGGAAAGCATCTTAGGAAAACTTCTTGAAAAATCTGTTCAAAAACATCATAAACAAAAAATCTTGAAACGTCTTGAAAAAATGTCTTGAAGAAAAAAATCCTTAAAAATGTCTTGAAACGTCTTGAAAAACGGCTTGAAGAAAAGAATCCTGAAAAACGTCTTAGAAAATATCTTTAAGAACGTCTTGAAGCGAAATTTTTGAAAGACGTCTTGAAACGTCTTAAAAACGTCTCGAAGATAAAAAAATCTTGAAAAACGACTTGAAACGTCTTGAAAAATGACTTGAAGAAAATTGTCTTGTCTTGAAGAAAAAATCTCGTAAAACGTCTTGAAGTGTCTTGAAAAAGTTCTCGGAGAAAAATGGCTTGAAGAATAAAATTTTGAAAAAAAATCTTGGAAAATTTCTTGGAACGTCTTGAAAAATGTCTTGAAGAAAAATCTTAAAAAATGTCTTGAAAGATCTTGAAAAATGTCTTGAAAAATCTTTTGAAAATGTCTTGAAATAACGTCTTGAAGAAAAAAAATATTTTGCTCCTAGTTCAAAAGGAATAGGATTGTTGCATTTTTTTCAGTGCATTTTGGAACCAAAATTGGTTAGCAATAAGCATCATTGACCCTCAAAACCCGTTTAGGCATTAGACATAGAAATTTGCATAAAACTTACATCATTGACATATAAATTTGCAAAAACCTACGTCATTGACAAAGTCGTTTGATAGATTTGAGTTTCCTTGCGCAATGTTGCTTACGTAACAGCTCATTGACTTCAATACATAGCACCAGTTAAACTGTATGCAGTGAAACGTAACAACCACCTGTGTGTCTTGGAGAATTATCTGAGGGCTTGGCATAGCTCCTAGTACAAAAAGGATAGGGCCCCTCCTGTAGTGCCTAGAGCAATACTACTTTTAACTCTTAATATGGGCATTAGAACAATATGTGTTTGTAAAAATGATCAGCGTGAGGAGGGGGGAGGGGTCTAGTTGCCCTCTAATCACTTCCGATAATTAAAAAGAGCCCTAGCCCTTTGAATTTCCAAATGAGCCCCTTTCGAAGTTTCTAGGACAAATCCTTCTATACGAAGTGCCCTGGTCTAAACAAACAAAGAAACCAAAAAAATAAATAATAATATTGTGCCCACATCTCTCTTTACCTTTACCAGCGCAATTGCGCTGCCTACGATAACAAGCTGTTTTCAAAGTTCTAGAATAATCTTTAGGGCAAAAAGTGAGGTATTGAGGAGGGGGCAACCCCACTCATATAATCGTCCGTAATAATTTCTGTTCGTTTAAACTTTTAATGTTTCTCCATACTTTCAGTTCATTTTTTATTTAATTTCTGATCGTTTTGCTGAATAATACCGAAAAATTCGGCTCCCTCTCCAAGTAAAATTCCCTTACCCCACGAGATTTCCTCCATGGTAAGATTCTCCTACGTAACTCCCCCCCACCCTCCCACGAGAAAAATCTCATCTCCCTTCCCCGTAAAATGTCTGTATGCTTCCCAATAACCAATACTATATGTAAACAATGGGATAAGTTTATAGCTTGCAACCCTTTCCCCGGGGACTGTGGGGGGTCGAGTCATCCTCAAAAATATAAGTATTATATCTTTCGACTATGCTGAACAAAGTTGCAATGCATAAGTTTTGATCGAGCAGCTTGGGGAAAAAGAGGCGTGGGAAGGGGACTAGCTACCCTCCAATATTTTTAGCCACTTAAAAAGGACACTGCAACTTCTGGTTTCCGATCAAAATAGCGCTCTCCTGATCTTCTAGGATTAATTGTTCAATAAGATCAACCCCTGGAAAAAAAAATTGAATAAATAAAAAAAAAAGAACTAAACACGCATCCGTGATCTTTCTTCTGGCAAAAAATGAAAAGAAGGTCATATTTTTGTAAACAGAAGCATCAATGCCAAATCTGACGGTGTGATTTTTGTTAAGATCAATTGATGTTTTTTTTTTTTGGGGGGGGGGGGTGTTTTCCCATTTTCATAAATCGAGCAAATATTCTCAGACTCGTAACTTTTGATGGGTAACAGTAAACTTAATGAATTTTATGTATTTTGAATGGCCATCAAAATTCCATTCTTTTGATGTATCTATTGTTATCATGACTCTGTTTCTTAGTTTTGTTCACAATTGAGCCGCATCGCTCCTTACTTGCAGTTCGCTACCACGAACTGTTTCATTTATTCGTATTTTTGTGTTTTTGATAGAACTTACCAGACAATGTTCGTGTTCATTGAGTTTTCTTCATTGACTGCAAGTTCACTTTCTATGACTTAAAACATATTAGATATAGGGCAGTGTTAGTGAGAGAACACATACAAAAGTTGCTCTTTCTGTGTTTTTTTTTTTTTTGAAATTGCTTCACAAGTCATATATTCGAATGGTTTTTTCTTTGTAGTCTTATTTTTTAATCAGGTTTAATTCACTGTCTGACTTTTATTGTTTCTTTATAGTCGCTCTTCTTCTTTGTTTTTTCCAATTGGCGATAAAATTCTGTCCTCACTTTGTACAGGAGCAATGTGTCGATAGACATTTTATTGCTATTAATCGTACCTTTTCATTGTTATTTTAATTTTTCGTTACTATTGTCGTAATTTATTATTAACTTTTAGTGCCAATATTTTTACACAGTTTTCACGATTATTATTTTCATAAATTATTTGAAGAGTAGTATCTTCCTAGGTGCAACCTTCTGGCAACCAAAAAGAAAGTGTGCAGCATTCTGAACTTTTTCATCAATAATTCAAATAATGCTAGTCCCATGAAGTGCTATTTTGCTAAATTATTTAAGCAACTGAAAAAATTCAAATTCAATAGTTAACGATTTGTCAATTCACTTAAGCTTATAAGATACATATTTATATTTGTACTTAAATACGTACACTTTTACTTATATAAATACTGAGATAAATTCTTAGATAGAAACGTAGATTATATAGATAGATATACTGACACATTAGGTATATATACTTATAGTTAGATATGTATATATACTATATATACTTTTGTACTTCGATACAAGCTGAGAACTTTACTGTCACCAATTTTTGAAAAATCCTTTAGTGTACAGGCTGAAACAGATTAATGTTGTGACAACTAGTTTTGATTATTATTTATGTTTTTCACTATGGCACAAAGGATTTCCACCAAGTTTGGTCGAAAGTAACCTTTCAGGATATTTAAGCATAACACACAATTTTTTGCTTTACACCCCCTGAAAATTACATATTACAGCGTAACACTCTTAATAATATTCTTTTAATTAACCACCTTTTGTTGAATTAAAAACATAATATAGTGTAGCAACAAGCCGCTTTAACAAGCTGAAAAAGCTGGGACAAGCCGCAAAAAAAACTTTTTTTTAGTAATAAAGTCGTAGTGAAAATTACACTACGACTTACAGTCGACCTTTCATTCGAAAAAAATTCAATTTGACATCGCAGCCACTCTAGTATCAACTCCAGTAGTGCTTTAGAGCCAGGAAATGAAATATTTGATGGCATTTCTGTACTTCATTTTTTCAAAACGTGTCTAACACTTTTTTTTAATAAATACACTGGAGTTGTTGAAGATTATTGACAGGGTTTTTCTGGCTTTATTGTACACTGGCCCTTTTCTGAAGTTCTAAGAGCTTCTGGTAAAATAAACCTTTTCATTAACGCTTTTCTAAGATTAGTCCATATACCTTTTAATCTTGTTTCATCACACAAAAGTTCGACGTAAGAAATTTGTCAACATTGATTTTCCAATTTCTCCCGAAAATAGCTGGTTCTGACTTGCATTTCCACACAGGAGCTTGGAATGAGGAAAGCCATCTTAAATGTTTATTAAATAAAACAAAAAAACAAGTTTTTTTAACTGAAAGTAAGGAACGGCGTTAAAACTTAAAACTCACAGAAATTATTCCGCATATCAAAGGGGCTGTCCCCTCCTCAACGCCTCGCTCTCTACGCTAAAGTTTGACTTTCTCACAACTCTATTTTTTTAAACAATGAAAAACTGGTAGTATTTAAGATTTAAAGGTATTTAAGGTATTTAAGGTATTTAAGATTTTTGGTAGTTGAGGGGTGGGGTGGGTCGGGTGTTACATGAGAGGATCTTTCCATGGAGGGAGTGTTCATAGGGTAAGGGACATTGCTATGAAGAGGGGGCCGGATTTCCCACCATTATTGAAAAAAAATTGTGAGAAATTAAATAATAATAACAAAAAAAAATTTCAACTGAAAGTAAGGAGCAACATCAAAATCTAAAACGAACAAAAATAAATACTTATATGATTTGGTTCACTCCCTACTCATTACCTTGCTGTATACGCTAAAGTTTTTTGTACTTTCATCAGAGCTATGTATTCTAATTAACGGCCTTTTGTGATTAAGGGGTCATTCTTAACAAAATTGGAACAAAACTTGAAGTTAGCGTAAAGAGCGAGGTATTGACTAGGGGGCAAAACCCTAATATACGTAATAAAAACATACGAATATAGAACTTCGTTACGTAAGTTAATTCGTAAGTTACGTCTGAACAAAAGTTCAAGACACCCATTTAGCAAAAAAAAAGTAAAATTAATATGCAAATTTCGTTTTAATTATTCAGGTACGGTGAGCCAAAATAAAAGCTGCATTAATTCAAAAACGTTTAGAAGTTAAATAAAAAAAAACAAGTTTTTTTTAACTGATAGTAAGGAGCGACATTAGATTTTAAAATGAACAGAAATTATTCCATATATGAAAGAGGCTGCCCCCTCCTCAACCCCTCGCTCTTTACGCTAAAGCTTGACTCTGTCTCATAACTTTGTTTTTTAAAACAATTAAAAACTTTAGCGTAAATAGCGACGGGTTGAGGAGGGGGCAGCCCCTTTGATTTACGGAATAATTAATGTTCGTTTTAAGTTTTAATGATGTCGCTCCTTACTTTAGTTAAAAAGCTTCTTTTTTTTATTTAATTTCCTCAAAAATAGACCAGCTTGTGGAAAGGTTCCATAAGCGTCGAAAAAATATTGTCGACTTTCCATTTAATTGTTTAGCTTAATTGTGTTGCTTAAGTGGCTGAGATGTTGTTTTTTGTGAGTTTCTTCTTGTTTACTGTTTCCATTTTTATTTTATTTTTTTGTATTTTTGTACTGCTCTAAGTGCATTTTATGTATGTAAAGAGGGTTTAAATAAATCATTATTATATGCCAATGAATGTTTTCTATGCGAGAAAATGATCAATTCAGTAAAACGCAAGCACAAGCGCAAAAAACTTTCTATTTTATTGTAAAACCGTCGCTTTGAACAAAATGATTTTTCCTGTGTCTTGCACTTGGTATTCATCTTCCTTTGATAAAACTAAAGAACTTGAAAGTCATTTCTCGACCATTATACCCCTTATACCTCTTATACCCCATTATACCATTGTAAGTTCTGCTCCTTCTGAAATTATACCCCTTATAGTCAATAATATTAACTAGAATGGGTACAAATTATTGACTCCCGTGTAGTCAATAATTTTGCATTTTGCTCATGTCAGCTAAGGCTTGTTTTTTGTACTATTTTCTATTTTTATTAATTTAATAAATAGCAGTTTGAGTTACAAGAAATGGGTAGCATGAAAAAGCTAAGATTTAGAACATGAAGTTCATCGACCTTAATTTGTAAGGGCTGTTTGTTCATATTGAAGTGAAGTTGCAGATTTTCTACAACTTTAATGATTTTACAGCTCATTTGTTCAGTGACTTCAAATTTTTTCTTCACTTGTATCAGACAGTTCGTGGTAACGAACCGTAAGTAAGCAGCGATAAGGGCTAAGAAATAACCAGATATCTAAAAAAATTAGTTTTAACATCAATATATACATCAAAAGAATCTGCTTTTTATGGTGATATAAAATCAAAACACATATAATACTCCTTGAGTTGAAAGCTATTCATCAAAAGTTATGAGCTTTTGAAAATATGTCTGATCTTTAGAAAAGGAGAAAAACACCCCGAGGGGTACAAGACACCATCACCATACACCATCAAATTCAATACACCAGAGAACCCTATTATAGAAGTTTCAAGTTTTCATCTACAAAAAAGGGTTTTTTTTAAGAGGAAGATCACTGATGCGTTTTTATTTGTTTTATCCCCCTAGGGGCTATTGTACTAAACCAATGGTCCTAGAAAATGGGGATGCTGCTCATTGGAACGGAAATTCAAAGTTCTAGCGCCCTCTACAAGCAGCTAAAAAGATTGTGACACACTGAAGTAGAATTTTCTGCCATTTTGTGGCATTGAACTACAATTTTGACCTAAAGAGAGTAAAGTTGCTTTTGGTCGAGAATTCTGAGACATTTGATCGATTTAAAATGATTGATTAAATAAAAAAAAAACAAGTTTCTCAACTAAAAATAAGGAGAAAGATTAAAATTTCAAAAGGAACAAATGCTATTCCAGATGCGAGGGGGGTGCCCTATTCTCAATATCTCACTCGCAATTAAAAAAAAAAAAAAACGCCAAAGTTTTTTAATACTTTTAAAAAAGATTTTGACTCTAATTAAACGGCTCTTGTGTTTCAGGAATCGTTCTTAAGGAATTGGGGGACAACTGATCAAACTTTAGAGCGAAGAGCGGAGTATAGAGGAGGAGACAGCCCCACTCATATAAGGAATAATTTCTGTTTGTTTTAAGTGTCAGTACTGCTCCTTACTTTCAGTAGAAAAAAATGGTTTTATATTTAATTTCATATCGTGTTTTAGAAAATCCCTGGTAATCCCCCCCCCCCTCTATGGGAAATATCCCCCAAGAAACATTCCTCCTTGAAAATTTCTTCCACGTAAAATCGTGGGGTAATTACCTCCGGAAAACTACCCTAGAACCATCCCCGCTGCGAATTTCCCTAGAAAATTTCTTCTAGACGAATCTGCCCGAAAAATTAGCTATAGCTTGCATTCATTTGAAAATAGACCTATTTAAAAAAAAGCGGAATTCCCCCTGTGTGGAAAATTTTTCTCGGAAATTCCCCCGCCCCCCCCCCATGGAAAATGTTTATCCTGTTGAAAAATTCCCCTGGTGATAAATCCCCCGTGGGAAATTTCTCTTTTGAGAGATCCCCCTAGGTAAAAATCCCCCGGAGAATTCCAACTCAACGGAAAATTTTCCCCGGACAACACCCAAGAGCATCTCCAAATGTGAAATCAGGTCGCCAACGAGCAAGTAAGACAAATAAATCAAATTTTGTATATGAATTCTGGCACATTCCTCCCTTGCAAAATTGTCCCTGGAAAGTTCATCCACGGAAACTTCCATCCCAACGGGAGAATCTTCCCATAGAAAATTAATCTTCACATACCCCTCCCCCCCCCCTGAAAAAATTCTGTATACTTTGAAATAACGAATGCTATATGTAAACAATGGGCAAACTTTCATGACTGTATTTGCTGGGCACTTCGTTCATAAAGGGCAATATTCATAGTGGCCTTCGTTCGGGGGCGGTGGGGTTCACGTTATCCCCAAAGACATAGTTATTGAACTTTTCAACTATTCTGAGAAAAATGGCTGTCTCGAAACTTGATCGAACGACTTTGAGGACAAAAAGTGTGGAAGGAAGGCTGGATGCTCTCCAATTTTATTGGCACTCAAAACGGGCACTAGAACTTTTAATATCCTTTTAAATGAGCTATCTCCCAAACTCCCCAGTTTGGTTCTTTGACACACTGAATCTGAGAGTGTACTTTTCAAAAAGATTCTTTAACTTTCAAGGGGTGTTCCCCTCTTTCTCGAAAATCAGGCAAATTTTCTCTGGCTCGTAGCTTTTGATGGGTAACATTAAACTTAATTAATCTTATATAAAAATTAGCATAAATTAGCATTCAATTTACTTTGATGTATCTATTGTTGCCAAAATTCTGTTTTTCAGAGTTTTGGTTACAGTTGGGCCAAGACACTCCTTATTTACAGTTTATTACCACGAACTGTTTGAATTTTTTTTTTGGGACTTTTAAAAAACATCTTATTCCATTTCTTCCCCTTTTATCAGGGACTATGGAGGGTCATGTCATCACCAAAAGCATAATTATTGGACCCTTCAACTATGCTGAATTAAATGGCTTAATGGTGATCTTAAACTTTTTATCGGAAGTCCTTGGGGGGAAATGAGAATGGGAGAGGGGCTAGGCACCCTCGAATCTTTTTGATACTTTAAAAAGGAACTAGAACTTTTAATTTCCGTTTGAATGAGCTCTTTTACGATCTTCTAGGATCACTGGTTCGTTAGGATCACCCCTGGGGAAAAAAACAAGAAAAAACAAACAAATAAACATGCAAAAATCCACATTTTTGTAGATAAAAGCTGGAAACCATTACAGTATCTAATGGTGTCTGAGCTAAATCTGATGGTTGTATCTTTACTAAGATCACTTAACTAGTTAGGGGTGTATCCCCCATTTTTCGAAAACCAGAACAAATTTCTTAGCTCGTAGCTTTTGATGGCTAACATTAAACATGATGAACTTTTTATGTAAGCCAATTCTCTTGATATATCTATCAGTATACAAATTCTGCATTTTAGATTTTCGGTTACTATTGGGCAAAGTCGCTCTATACCACAGTTTATAGACAGTAAGCTTATCGCAGATCATTTCTGGTCATCGTGAACAAAAAGCTCCTCCCACTTCTTTCTGCCTTAGCTTTTTAGCCTGTTTCTTTCCACTCGCACCCCTGTCCGGGTTTTTATAATGGGAGAGATAGAGAATGATCATACTGCTATATTCTGTCTACTGTGCTCTATACACACAGTTCGTTACCACGAACTGTTTGAAAAACTGTTAATTGAGCTTCCCAGTTTCTGATACAGTAATGCTCCACGGTGCAAATTCGTTTCTAAAGAGTCGAGCATAAAATAAACAGTTATTACGGTTACTTAATTCAAAGCTTCATTTAACTAATTCAGTTCGCTTAATCAAACAGTTCGTGGTAACGAACTGTAAGTAAGTAGCGACCCGGCTCAATAGTAACCGAGACTCTAAAAAACGGAATTTTGATACCAATAAATACATAAAAAAAACTAGAGTTTTATGCTGATTTTAAATATATAAGATTCATCGAGTTTAGTTTTACCCATCGAAAGTTACGGCCTGAGACAATTTGCCTTATTTTTGAAAAAAGAGACACCCCCTAAATGTCATAAAACTTTAATAAAAATCTCACCATCAGATTCAGCGTATCAAAGAACACTAATATAGAAGTTTCAAGGTAATATCTGCAAAAATGTGGAATTTGGTATTTTTTTCCCAAAAGGAAGATCACGGATGCATGTTTATTTGCTGTTGTTTTTTTTTTCCAGGGGTGATCGTATCGACCCAGTGGTCCTAGAATATCGTGTGAGGGCTCAAAGCCGTAATCATATCTATGGGCTCGCATCCGCGATCTTTCTTCTGAGAAAATTTGCCTTATTTTCGAAAAAAAGTCACCCCGTAAAAGTCTTAGAACTTAAATGAAAATCACACCATCAGATTCAGCGTATCAAAGAACCCTGGTATAGAAGTTTCAAGCTAATATATGCAAAAATGATTAATTTGGTATTTTTTGCCAGTAGAAAGATCACGGATGCGTGTTTATTTATTTTTTTATTTTATTTTTTTTTCCAGGGGTGATCGTATCGACCCAGTGGTACTAGAATATCGCGGTAGGGCTCAAAACCGTAATTATATCAATGGGCTCGCATCCGTGATCTTTCTTCTGGCAAAAAATACAAAATTCCACATTTTTGCAGATAAGAGCTTGAAACTTCTATAGTAGGGTTCTCTGATATGCTTAATCTGATGGTGTGAATTGATTAAAGTTCTATGACTTTTAGGGGGTGTTTCCCCCTTTTTCAAAAATAAGGCAAATTTTCTCAGGCGTGTAACTTTTGGTGGGTAAGACTAAACTCAATGAAACTTATATATTTGAAATCTAGCATAAAAATCTAATTGTTTTGATGTATTTATTGGTATCAAAATTCCGTTTTTTAGAGTTTCGGTTACTATTGAGCCGGGTCGCTCCTTACTTACAGTTCGTTACCACAAACTGTTTGATTCATCCTAGCTAGTAGTCTACCATTCATTTTTTCAAATGTATCCGATCGCTTTATTCACTCGTTACTACATAAAAGAAATGAAGCACCAGAAAAAATCTGTTAATCTTCAGGCAGATTTTCACGCAACCAATCTAGAACACTGCCAATCACTTTACACCTACTGATATTCACAATTTAACAGCAAGCAGGGGATCTATGGGGGTGGTAGGCCACATCATATTTTGGATAGGTCTGGGTTTATTTTGAAAAATATAAAGAAATCAATTATAAAAAGCAAGTTTTTCGTATACCATTTTCTTATGACCTATACTTACATTTTTTAGTAGGCTTATTATTGGATTGTGTTTCAAAATTAAATACAAAATAATTGAAGCAAAAAAACGCAAATGTTTATTCCTGAGACTTATCAATATTGGTCTTCGACATTGTAATATAAGAAAACAGAATTATTAAAAAAAAAATATATATATATATATATATATATATATATATATATATATATATATATATATATATATATATATATATATATATATATATATATATATATATATAAATTACATAGGCCTACATAAAACGTAAGAATGTACAATATACAGAGCCATTTATGGGGGGAGGGCAAACACGGCAGTTGCCCCGGGCGCTCTGGCTTGGGGTTGCTGCCGCTTGGGTATTGCCCATTTTTATCCAATTTTTCACTTTGACTGGGATTCTTTGCTTGTATTTGAGTCATTGGGGCGTTGTAATTACTTTTGCCCCAGGTACCATCAACCCTAGGAACAGCTCTGATAATGTAAAAGTTCAGGTGTAAAATTGAATATTAAGTATAACAGTATACACATAAAATGCATCAAATATGTTATCCCAGGTAACTATCCTCCTGATAAGGGCTAACTATCAAAGATGAGGAGATATTTGATATTGTTCTCCCCATCATACATATGATTAACAGGAAATTAAAACTTAACTAATAGAACTAATACAAGATGTTCGTATATAATCCAGACTCACAAACTAACAGTCACCTTGTTTTCATTTTAACGATTATATTTGAATATAGAAATTTATTATTACAGGGAAATATAGGAGATACTGAAAAATATAAAATGTATAATACTGCAGGTCAAATATGAAAATTTTAAGCATCAAACAGTTCGTGGTAACGAACTGTAAGTAAGGAGCGACCCGGCTCAAACTGAAACTTTAAAAAAGGCAATAGATACATCAAAAGAATCAGGCTTTTGTGCTGATTTCAAATATATAAGTTCCATCAAGTTTAGTCTTACCCATCAAAAGTCACAAGTTACCTGACAAAATTTGCCTTATTTTCTAAAATGGGGGAAACACCACCTAGTAGTCATAGAACCATAATCAAAATCACACCATCAGATTCAACGTATCAGAGAGCCCTACTATAGATCATCCTACTATAGGCTCAATGGTAACCGAAACAATAGAATACGGGATTTTGATACCAATAGATACATCAAAAGATTTTAATGCTGATTTCAAATATATAAGTTTCATCAAGTTTAGTCCTACCCATTAAAAGTTACGCGCCTAAAAAAAATTGGATGATTTTCGAAAAAAGGGGGAAAAACCCCTAAAAGCTATAGAACCTTAATGAAAATCACACCATCATATTCAGCGTATCATAGAACCCTACTGTTGAGGTTTCAAGTTCCTATCTGCAAAAATGTGGAATTTTGTATTTTTTTGCCAGAAGAAAGATCACATATACGTGTTTACTTGTTGTTTTTTATTTTTTTCCCTAGGGGTGATCGTATTTACCCAGTGGTCCTAGAATATGACGGAAGGGCTCATTCAAGCGGAAATTAAAAGTTTTAGTGACCTTTTTAAGTGAACAAAAAATGGAGGGCAACTAGGCCCACTCTCGGCTCATTTTTTTCCAAAGTCACCCGATCAAAAATTTGAGACAGCCATATTGTTCAGCAGGGTCGAAAAATATAAAAACTATGTCTTTGAGGATGATATAATCCCCAACAGTCCCCGGGGGAAGGGCTTCAAGTTATTAACTTTGCCCAGTGTTCACATATAGGCTAGTATTGATAATTGGGAAGTATACAAACGTGTTCGGGGGGGATTTTATCTAGTAGTGGGAAGGGGGAGTAAATCGGGGTCTACAGGGGAGGATCTTTCCATGGAGGAAGTCTTCATGGGGGATAGGGACATTGCTATGACTGGGGCACCGGATTTCCCAGCATTATCTAAAAAAAAGATAAGAAATTAAATAAAAAAAAAAAGTTTTCAACTGAAACATTTTTCAACTGAAAACTTTTAAACATCAAAACTTAAAACGAACAGAAACTATTACGTCTTTGATTGGGTTCACCCCCTAGTCAATACCTCGCTCTTTGCGCTAAAGCTTTTTTTTTAGCACTTTCGTAATAGCTATTTATTTTAATTAACGTCCTTTGTGATTAATGGGTCATTCTTAAGGAATTGGAAAAAAAATTGTTTTAGCGTAAAGAGAGAGGTATTGACCTAATATACGCAATAAAGTATACGAATATAGAAGTTCGTTGCGTAAGTTAATTCGTGATTTGCGTATATTTATTACTAATAAAAACATTCGTAAATAAAATTAAACTACTTTCAAGAAAGCTATTTAGCCAAAAAAGTAAAATTAAAATGCAAATTTCGTTTTAATTATTCATGTACAGTAAGCCAAAATCAAAACCGGTATTAATTTAAAAATATTCAGAAATCCAATAAAAAAGAAAGAATTTTTTTAACTGAAAGTAAGGAGCGATATTAAAACTTAAAATGAACAAAAACTATTCTGTATATGAAAGGGGCTGTCCCCTCTTCAACGCCTCGCCCTTTACGCTAAAGATTGACTCTTTCTCACAACTATATTTTTTAAAACAATAAAAAAAAAATTTAGCGTAACGAGCGAGGCGTTGAGGAGGGGACAGCCCCTTTCATATACGGAATAATGTCTGTTCGTTTTAAGTTTTAATGTCGCTCCTTACTTTCAGTTAAAAACAACTGTTTTTTTATTATTTAATAAATATAAAAATACCACAAGTATAAAAAATACATAGTGTATTTCAAAATATGTAGAATTATTTTACCCCAGATAATTACTTTATGATAAAGGCTAATCCCTAAAAATAAGAAATATTTGATATTGTTTCCTTTAGCGGATAACTGAAAAAAAATAATAATACTTCAGCAAATACAAAAATGTTTCACAAATAATCTAGACAAAGAAAATATCTTGTTCTTTGTCAGTTTTAACGATCACGTTTTAATAAGTTATGAATAGAGGAGTGAATCTTCGGATTTTATTGTCGTTTCAAAAGAAAAGAAAAATAATCAAATAACTTACAAGAAGCTCCTCCCCCTACAGAACAAGGCAATAGGCCTGTCATTCCCAGACTGTCTCTTGCACACAATAATCGTCTGTTTAACAAACAAATCGAACTGAATATAAAGACTTGCATCTAGGGTTTTCCAAAAACCCTCTTAGAACATATGCAATCAAATTAGCTCACTCGGATTCCCAAGCTGTGGGTATAGGTGTGAAGCTGTGTATATGTGGGCTGGTGTTAAATTTCATTTCCTATGAAATTTTTCGAAATATTATCCCAAACTCATAGTTTGATCTTCAGAAGTGCTAACAGCTTTTATGGATTCATCTATATTTGTTTTCTCATCTTTTCTTTTCAAGTTGTGATTCAACGGAGCATTTGGGAGGAATGACAGAGGGTTATCGACCATAAGGATAATAAGATGGTACACTATTTTCCAAAAGGGGAATCTATCATTAATGCAACACAAACTTCTTTTTTCGTATGTCTGCCCCCCCCCACCACCGTTTAAAAGCTGAAGCTCAATAACCAGTTTTAAAAAAAAATTTAAATGAAATCTCCTATAGTTTTTTAATACAGTTTAACTACTCATTCACAATGTTTCCAAAAACAACAACCCCCTAATACACATCTCCCACCACATAATTTTTCGTCCAAATGACTCTCCGTCCACAGTTCTCTCTACCCTCAGACTTATCAGCTAAATTATTCTTTACTGCTAGCATAACTTTGGAGTTTTTTATTTATAAACATTTGATCTTCTGTTACTAAAAAGTCGCGGTGCAAGTTAGGCTTAATCCCTGCTTCGCCCATCATAAAATAGTGATAAATACATAATTGTTTTTTTACTGACTAAAACAAGAATTTACGGGTTGTTGATGTTCCTGATGATATATCATAGGCAGCGCAATCAAGCTGAGTAAGTAAAGAACGATGGTGGCGCAATGTATTGTTAATTTTTTTTTTTTTTTTCTTTAGACCAGGGTACTTCGTTTCGAAGGAGTTGTCGTAGAAACTTCGAAAAGGGCTCATTCGATTGGAAATCGAAGTGGCTTGTGCCTTTTTTAAAAGTGATTGGAAGGCAACTAATACCCGTTCCATGCCCACCATTTATCCAAACACATCCAATCAAAACTTTGAGATTGCCATTTTGTTCAAAGTAGTTTAAAGGTTCAGAAATTATATCTTTGATACAAATGAATACAAAATACAAATGAATGTGCATTGTCAGTTTAATATACATGCACTGATATTTTTTAATCAAAATGTTAATATTATTTGATTTATTAAAGTTATAAAAGTAAAAACATTTATATTCTTTCAGTAAAGTGCAAATTATGTTCTGGCCTTCGGAAGGCATAGGGGTTTTGAGCCCTACTCATGTTAACTTGTGCTCGTTTTGAGTTTGACTCGGTTATTTATTGTAATTTCTGTTCGTTTTGGTTTTCATTTATTCATCGATGCTGATTTGAGGTAGTTTCATGCTTGGTAGATTATTTTATTTTATTTTTGCTCATTTTTGGTTTAATGGAGTTCTTTACTTTTCTTTGAAAAACTTAATTTGTGGAAAAAGTTTATTAATTAATTAGAGACAAGATCACAATTTGAGCCTCCTAAATCGGTAATAATATGTATAGCAGGCTATATAAAAACTTTACAACTACTACAAACCTTTCTGGCCCGAGTCGTTGTTCTGATGTATCTCTGGTGTATTATCTGATGTATCAGTGCAACATAAATTGTATAGATTAACGCTGAAACGTGATTTTGTGTTTACACTAAAGCTAGTGCTCATAGAGTTTTTGAAATATAAGATGACATAACGGATACATTATACGAAAAATCAGGGTCATAAAACGAAGCAAGGTATAAATATGACATACCACATTGTGTATATAGACACGTATGAAGACCCAGTATGAATGTTTTTGAAAAAAGAGGAAACACCCCCTAAAAGTCATAGAACTTCAATGAATGAATGAATGATTTTTATTACCCATCTTTAGCAATACAAAAAAGTAAAAATGGAGTAGAGAAAAAATGAAAAAAAAACAAAAAAACACATCAAATAAAAGAACAGCTTAAATTAATACTTCAATAACTAAAAAAAAAAAAAAAAAAAAAAACAATGGCGAAATTATTTACATAAAAAGACAACCATTACACATTACTGACTATAGCTTCAAACATACTATGTGTTGGGTATAAAGATTTCAGTAAATTTTCCCTCCTGGTCGCGATCACAACGAAGGGGTCATCGAGTCCGTAACGTGCTGAAATCTGGTGGTTTCTTCGCCAGGGGGGGGGGGGCTAAGCAGATATTTTGCAAACTTATAGAATACTGTACGGATTGTTTTTTGGCATCAAAAGTAAACAAAGACCAGAAAGGTGACAAAGCTAAGATATGAGGGGTGGCAAAGGGAATTGAAGATCCGTTAGTAGAGGTGACCCTAAAGCCCCCATGTGGCACCCCTGCTGCCACCTATAACTTTTTTTACATAATTCATGGATGATTATGTGTGTCGGTCGATTTATTTGATGTTTTTTATGGATTTTGTCAGTGAGAATTTGAAAAACAGGAATTTTGTCACATTTTTGTATGTTTTTATGGACTTTGTCAGTGAGAATTTGAAAAAACTGGATGTTTTATGGTTTTTGTCGGTGAGAATTTGAAAAACAGGAATTTTGTCACATTTATGGATGGTTTTATGGTTTTTGTCAGTGAGAATGAAAAAACAGGAACTTTCTCATTTTCATGGATGTCAACAGCAATTTATGTATATTTCATGGTTTTTGTCAGTGAGAATGGAAAAACAGTATTTTTCTCTCTTTGCTGTCAGTCATTAATCAAATTGTTTCCGGGCAAAGTTTAGTAATGTCTGACAGGTACTGCTCCAGGAATAGATCCAAGTCATTAATGTCTTTGCCTCGGGAACAGTTCTACTGGTCGAACTCCAAAGGATATTAATAACCAACGGCCATGGAAACAATTAGGCAAGAAACATCTTAGCGATGAATTGTTTTAGCGCGCGAAAAGGTTTCCTATTAATTTGAAATGCGTTAGCACAGAGATGCCAATAACAAAGGAATACGCTGAATTTGCGTTTAGGGATTATTTGGGCGAAACCGTTTTAGACAGGTTATGGAACTATTTCGGCGAAACAGATAGAGACATTTTAAAAGAAGATTTTTGAAGAGATTTTAGAAGAGAATTTAAAGGTGAAACTCTGTGGTCGTTATAATACACAAGTTTCATTTGAACAGTGTTGTGAGGTCCTCTAACCCAACCCCAAAGGGTTCCAATCCTCCTACCCCAACCCCGAAGGAAGCCCCCGGTCCGCAAAGGCCCCCCCAAGCTCCCAAAGGCCCTCCACCGGCGCCCCCAAAGGTCCACCCCAGACCCCCAAATGCCATCCCCGGACCCCCAAAGCCCATCCCAAGGCCCCCAACTGCCCCCCCCGGACCCCAAAAGGCCCTCCCTGTGCCCCAAAGGCCCTCCCCCGGCCCCCAAAGGTCCCCCGGACCAGAGAAGCGCCGCCGGGATAACACACACACACACACACACACACACACACACACACACACACACACACACACACACACACACACACACACACACACACACACACACACACACACACACACACACACACACACACACACACACACACACACACACACACACACACACACACACACACACACACACACACACACACACACACACACACACACACACACACACACACACACACACACACACACACCACACACACACACACACACACACACACACACACACACACACACCACACACACACACACACATAGGTGTGTGGTGTCTGAAACCTATGATTTGGGATGTGTGGGTTGCTATTTTTCGACTTTTCTGAGCAGGATTTCTTAGCCATTCGTAGGTGTGTGTTGACTGAAACCTATGATTTGGGATGGTTAATTTACTATTTTTGACTTTTCTGAGCTAGATTTCTTAGCCTTTCATAGGTGTGTCCTTTCAGAAAATTATGATTTGGGAGGTATAGTTTGCTTTTTGGACTTTTCATAGCTATGATTCTTAGTCACTCATAGGTGTTTGTTGTCTGAAACTTCGAGTTTGGGATGAGTAGTTGGCTATTTCAGACTTTTCTGAGCTAAGGTTTCTTAGTATTTCGTAGGTGAATGCTGTCTGAAACTTATGATTTGGGATATGTAAATTACTATTTCGGGCTTTTCTGAGTTAGATTTCTTAGTCTTTCATAGGCACGTGATGTCTGAAACCTATGATTTGGGCTATGTAATTTCCTTTTCTGACTTTTCATAACCGGATTTCATAGTCTTTCGTAGGTGTGTGGTGTCTGAAACCTATGATTTGGGATGTGTGGGTTGCTATTTTTTGACTTTTCTGAGCAGGATTTCTTATCCATTCGTAGGTGTGTGTTGACTGAAACCTATGATTTGGGATGGTTATTTTGCTATTTTTGACTATTCTGAGCTAGATTTCTAATCCTTTCATAGGTGTGTCCTTTCAGAAAATTATGATTTGGGAGGTATAGTTTGCTTTTTGGACTTTTCATAGCTAGGATTCTTAGTCACTCATAGGTGTTTGTTGTCTGAAAATTCGAGTTTGTGATGAGTAGTTGGCTATTTCATTATTTTCTGAGATAAGGTTTCTTATTATTTTTTAGTTTAATTATGTCTGAAACTTATGATTTTGGATATGTAAATTACTATTTCGGGCTTTTCTGAGTTGGATTTCTTAGTCTTTCATAGGTGTGTGATGTCTGAAACCTATGATTTGGGATGTGTAGTTTGCTATTTTCGACTTTTCTGAGCTAAGGTTTCTTAGCCTTTCATAGGTATGTATTGTCAGAAAATTATTATTTGGGATGTGTAGTTTGATATTTCAGGCTTTTCTGAGCTAAGGTTTACTAGTATTTCGTAGGTGAATGATGTCTGAAACCTATAGTTTGGGGTGATTAGTTTGCTATTTTTGACTTTTCTGAGCTAGGTTTCTTAGTCTTTCGTTGGTGTATGTTGACTGAAACCTATGATTTGGGATACGTAGTTTGCTATTTTTGACTTTTCTGAGCTGGATTTATTAGCCTTTCATAGGTGTGTGTTGACTGAAACCTATGATTGGAATGAGTGGTTTGCTATTTTTGTCTTTTCTGAGCTAGATTTCTTAGCCGTTCATAGGTGTGTGTTGTCTGAAACTTATGATTTGGGATGTGTAGTTTGCTATTTGAACTTTTCAGAGCTGTGATTCTTAGTCCGTCATAGGCGTTTGTTGTCTGAAACTTCTAGTTTGGGATGAGTAGTTTCGCTATTTCAGGCTTTTCTGAGCTAAGGTTTCTTAGTCTTTCATAGGTGAATGATGTCTGAAACCTATGATTTGGGATATGTAAATTACTATTTCGGTCTTTTCTGAGTGGGATTTCTTAGTCTTTCCTAGGTGTGTGTTGTCTGAAACCTATGATTTGGGATGGGTGGATTGCTACTTTTGACTTTTCTGAGCGGAATTTCTTAGCCTTTCATAGATGTTTGTTGTCTGAAACCTATAGTTTGGGATGACTAGTTTGCTATTTTTGACTTTTCTGAGCTAGGTTTCTTAGCCGTTCTGAGGTGAGTGTTGTCTGAAACCTAGGATTTGGGATATGTAAATTACTATTTCGGGCTTTTCTAAGCTAGATTTCGTAGTCTTTCATAGGTATGTGTTGTCTGAAACCTATGATTTGGGATGTGTGGGTTGCTATTTTTTGACTTTTCCGAGCTGGATTTCTTAGCCGTTCATAGGTGAGTGCTGTCTGAAACTTGTGATTTGACATGGTTAATTTGCTATTTCCGGCTTTTATTAGCTAGGTTGCATAGTCTTTCATAGGTGTGTGTTGTCAGAAAATTACGATTTGGGATGTGTAGTTTGCTATTTGAACTTTTCAGAGCTAGGATTCTTAGTCCATCATTGGTGTTTGTTGTCTGAAACCAATAGTTTGGGATGACTAGTTTGCTATTTCAGGCTTGTTCATTTTGAATTTCTCTCATGAAATGCAAGAGTTGGAAAATTAGGGTCTTAGTCCACCAGCTCAGTATTAGAGTCCCAGTCCACCAGCCTGAACGGTGGAAATTCACTAGCTCAGAATTGGGGTCTCAGTCCACCAGCCTGAATGGTGGAAATCCACTATTTCAATATTGGGGTCTCAGTCCACCAGCCTGAATGGTGGAAATTCACTAACTAAGAATTAGAGTCATAGTCCACCAACCCAAATGGTGGAAATTCACTAGCTCAGAATTGGGGTCTTAGTCCACCAGCCTGAATGGTTGAAATTCACATTAGACGACACAAAAACTTACACACACACAAAAACTTACACACACTCACAAAAACAAACACACACACACAAAAACTTAAACAAACACAAAAATGAAAAATAACACACACACACAAAAAATTAAACACACACTACTAAAATTACACACACACAAAAACAAAAACTTACACACACACACACACACACACAAACTTACACATGCACACGAAAACTTACATGCACACAAAAACTTACATGCACACAAAAACTTACACACACACACACACACACACAAAACTTACACACACACACACACAAAAAAACACACACACACAAAAAAAAACACACACACAAAAAATTACACACACACACACACGCACACAAAAACAAACACATGAACACAAAAAAAACTCACACACATATTCAAAAAAACTAACACACACACACACACAAACACACAATCAAAAATAAACAAAAAACCACGAAAAAATACAAACACACGCCAACACTTACACACACACACACACATACAAAAACTAACACAAGCACGAGAAAACTATCATGCACACAAAAACTTACATGCACACAAATACTTACACACACACAGACACACAAAACTTACACACACAAACACACGAAAACTCACACACACACACGCCAAAACTTACACACACACAAAAACTTACACACACACACAAACACACAAACTTACACATGAACACAAAAAAACTCACACACACACACGCACAAAAACTTACACACACACACACAAAAAAAAAAAAAACACAAACACACACACAAAAACATACACACACACGCAAACAAATACACACACAAAAAAACATACACAAGCACACTACAAATTACACACACACACAAGAAAACAAAAACACACAAGACAAAAATTACACACACACACACACACACACACACTTACACACACACACACACACAAACTTACACACACACACACACACACAAAAACTAACACAATCACACAAAAACTAACAAGCACACAAAAACTAACATGCACACAAAAACTAACACACACACACAAACAAAAAACTTACACACACACACACACACACGAAAACTTACACACACACGCCAAAACTTACACACAAACAAAAACTTACACACACACACACACACAAAAACTTACACATCAACACAAAAAAAACTCACACACACACGCACAAAAACATACACACACACACACACACACAAAACTTACACACACACACACTAAAACTTACACACACACACACCAACACTTACACACACACAAAAACTTACACACACACACACACACACAAACTAACACATAAAAACAAACACAAAACTAAAACACAAACAAAAAAACAAACACACAAACACAACCACAAACAAACAAAAAAAAAAAAAAAAAAAACTTATATACACACACAAAATCTTAGACACACAAAAACTTACACACACACACACAAAAACTTACACCCACACGCAAAAACTTACATGCACACAAAAACTTACATTCACACAAAAACTTACACACTCACACAATAACAAACTCACACTCACAACAACTAACACACACACACACACAAAAACTTACACACACACACACTAAAACTTACACACACACGCCAAAACTATCACACACACACAAAAAATTACACACACAAACACACACACACACACACACACAAAAACTAACACATGCACACGAAAACTAACAAACACACAAAAACTAATACACACACACACTAAAACTAACACACACACTTCAAAACTTACACACACAAAAGCTTAGACACACAAAAACATACACACACACACACACAAAAACTTACACCCACACACAAAAACTAACACACACCCACACAAAAACTTACACACACAAAAACTTAAACACACACACACAAACACAAAAAAAATAACACCCAAACTAAATAAATTACACAAACACACACAAAAACTTACACACACACACGAAAACATACGCACACACAAAAACTTACACACTCACAAAAACTAACACACACCCAAAAACTTACACACACCCACAAAAACTTACACACACACACACACGAAAACATATGCACACACACGAAAACTACCATATCACAGATACATTGTATTAATTTTTCAAATTACATTTTGAATTTCTATCGAGAAATGCAAGAGTTGGAATATTTCAGTAGTGAGTTGCTGTGCTTTACCTTCTCACAGTTACATTCTCTTGATTTTTCGAAGTTCATTTTGAATTTCTGTCATGAAATGCAAGAGTTGAAAAATTAGGGACTTAGTCCACCAGCTCAGTATTGGGGACCCAGTCCACCAGCCTGAACGGTGGAAATTCACTCGCTCAGAATTGGGGTCTCAGTCCACCAGCCTGAATGGTTGAAATCCACTATCTCAATATTGGGGTCTCAGTCCACCAGCCTGAACTGTGGAAATGCTCTAGCTCAGAATTAGGGTCATAGTCCACCAGCCTGAATGGTGTAAATCCACTAGCTCATTATTGGGGTCTCAGTCCACCACCCTGAATGGTTGAAATTTAAATTAGACGAGGTTACGTGCGCACACACACACAGAGAGAGACGACTAACACACAGGGACAACACACACACAAAGAGACGACACCTAACCTTTTCCGGCGAGTATGGTTAGGTTAGGCTAGGCTAGATTAAGTTAGGTTAGGTTAAGTTAGGTTAGGTTAGCCCACGTACGCTTCATTTAGGTTAGCTTAGGTTAGGTGAGAGACAGGCAAAAAGTTAGGTGTATGATTAGGTTAGGTTAGATTAAGTTAGGTTGGGTTAAGTTAGGTTAGGCTAGGTATGCCTACGTACGCGCGCGTACGTAGGCTAACCTAGCCTAACCTAACTTAACCCAACCTAACTTAACCTTAACCTTCTTAAGACTAAGAAATCCGGTTATGAAAAGTCAGAAATAGCAAATTACATATCCCAAATCATAGGTTTCAGACAACACTCACCTATGTGTGTGTGTGTGTGTGTGTGTGTGTGTGTGTGTGTGTGTCTGTGTGTTTTTGTGTGTGTGTTTGTGTGTTTTTTTTTTTGTGTGTGTGTCTTTGTGGGTGTCTTTCTTTGTGTTTTTTTTTGTTTGTGTGTTTTTGTGTGTGTGTGTTTGTGTGTGTGTGTGTGTGTGTGTGTGTGTGTGTGTGTGTGTGTGTGTGTGTGTGTGTGTGTGTGTGTGTGTGTGTGTGAGTGTGTGTGTGTGTGTGTGTGTGTGTATATGTATATATGTGTGTGTGTGTGTGTGTGTGTGTGTGTGTGTGTGTGTGTGTGTGTGTGTGTGTGTGTGTGTGTGTGTGTGTGTGTGTGTGTGTGTGTGTGTGTGTGTGTGTGTGTGTGTGTGTGTGTGTGTGTGTGTGTGTGTGTGTGTGTGTGTGTGTGTGTGTGTGTGTGTGTGTGTGTGTGTGTGTGTGTGTGTGTGTGTGTGTGTGTGTGTGTGTGTGTGTGTGTTATCCCGGCGGCGCTTCTCTGGTCCGGGGGACCTTTGGGGCACAGGGAGGGCCTTTTGGGGTCCGGGGGGGGGGCAGTTGGGGGCCTGGGGATGGGCTTTGGGGGTCCAGGGATGGCATTTGGGGGTCTGGGGTGGACCTTTGGGGCACGGGTGGAGGCCCGTGGGGCCCGGGGGGCCCCTGGGCGCCCCGGGGGCTTCCTTGGGGGTTGGGGTAGGAGGATCGGAACCCTTTGGGGTTGGGTTAGAGGACCTCACAACACTGTTCAAATGAAACTTGTGTATTATAACGACCACAGAGTTTCACCTTTAAATTCTCTTCTAAAATCTCTTCAAAAATCTTCTTTTAAAATGTCTCTATCTGTTTCGCCGAAATAGTTCCATAACCTGTCTAAAACGGTTTCGTCCAAATAATCCCTAAACGCAAATTCAGCGTGTTCCTTTGTTATTGGCATCTCTGTGCTAACGCATTTCAAATTAATAGGAAACCTTTTCGCGCGCTAAAACAATTCATCGCTAAGATGTTTCTTGCCTAATTGTTTCCATGGCCTTTGGTTATTAATATCCTTTGGAGTTCGACCAGTAGAACTGTTCCCGAGGCAAAGACATTAATGACTTGGATCTATTGCTGGAGCAGTACCTGTCAGACATTACTAAACTTTGCCCGGAAACAATTTGATTAATGACTGACAGCAAAGTGAGAAAAATACTGTTTTTCCATTCTCACTGACAAAAACCATGAAACATACATAAATTGCTGTTGACATCCATGAAAGTGAGAAAGTTCCTGTTTTTTCATTCTCACTGACAAAAACCATAAAACCATCCATAAATGTGACAAAATTCCTGTTTTTCAAATTCTCACTGACAAAAACCATAAAACATCCAGTTTTTTCAAATTTTCACTGACAAAAGTCCATAAAAACATACATAAATGTGACAAAATTCCAGTTTTTCAAATTCTCACTGACAAAATCCATAAAAAACATCAAATAAATCGACCGACACACATAATCATCCATGAATTATGTAAAAAAAGTTATAGGTGGCAGCAGGGGTGACTCGTGGGGGCTTTAGGGTCACCTCTACTTCCGTGCTAGAATGCTGCGGTTATATAGGCGTTTGCATGACAAAATCATCCCATAAGCTTTTTGGACTTTCTGCTTGAGAGCATTTATTAGACAGGACCGGGTAGCTTTAAGATTAGACCCAATTGGTAAACCAAGGTAAGTCATTGATGCTGCTGTTGTAACAGTATTACTACCTAGTCAAAACATTACAGACACCAACTCTTTCTTACGACAATTAAAGACGACCACCTCGCTTTTGCTTGAGTTGAATTCAAGGCCTATGTCAGCACATTTATTAGAAAAAACTTTGAAATTACTCTCTATGCCACTGACGGATCTACTCAGATTTAAATTGTCGCCGGCATAATTAACAATAGACAAATCAATTCCACGAAAAATAAAGCACGTTTTCACCGTCTTCTGAGCCTCGATGATACTGTTATTATAAAGAGGCGGTGAAAATTCCACCATCAGATTCAGCGTATTAGAGAACCCTACTTTAGAAGTTTCAAGGTTCTATCTGCAAAAATGCGGAATTTTGTATTTTTTGTCCGAAGAAAGATCACGGATGCGTGTTTTTTTTTTTTTTTTTTTTTTTTTTTTTTTTTTTCAGGGGTGATCGTATCGACTCAGTGGTCCTAGAATATCTCGGGAAGGCTCATTAGAACTGAAATTAAAAGTTCTAGTGCTCTTTAAAGTGACCTAAAAACTGGAGGGCAACTACGCACCCTCCCATGCTCATTTTTCCCCAAAGTCACCTGATCAAAAATTTGAGATAGCCATTTTGTTCAGCATGGTAAAAAAATACAATAACTATGTCTTTGAGGATGACTTAATGCCCCACAGTCCCCGGGGGAAGGTCTGCAAATTATGAACTTTGCCCAATGTTTGCGTATAGTATTGGTTATTGGGAAGTATACAGAAGTTTTCAAGGGGGATTTTTATAGTATTTGGGGTGGGGGTAGATCGGGTGTTACGTTGGAGGATCTTTCCATGGAGGATGCTTTCACGGGGGAAGGGATACTGCTATGAAGGGGGGGGGGAGATTTTCCAGCATTCTTTAAAAACGATCAGAAATTAAATAAACAAAAAACTAAAAAAAGATTCAACAGATATTAAGGAGCCACATCAAAACTTAAAACGAACAGAAATTATTACGTATATAATTGGGCTCGCCCCCTAGTCATTAACTCGCTCTTTACGCTTAAGTATTTTTTTGTACTTTCATCAGAGCTATATATTCTAAATAACGGCCTTTGTGATTAAGGGGTCATTTATAAAGAATCGGCACAGAATTTGAATTTAGCGTAAAAAGCAAGGTATTGACTAGGGGGCGAACTTCCCAATATAACAAATGCAAAAATACGAGTTTAGTAGTTCGTTACGTAAGTTGATTCGTAAGTTAAGTCAGAACAAAATTTCAAGAAAGCCATTTAGCCAAAAAAAAAAGTTAAATTAATATACAAATTCCTTTTTAATTATTCATGTACGGTTAGCCAAAATCAAAGCTGTATTAATTAAAAAACGATCGGAAATTAAATAAAAAAAACAAGTTGTTTTAACTGAAAGTAAGGAGCGACATTAAAACTTAAAACGAACAGAAATTATTCCATTTATGAAAGGGGATGTCCCCTCCTCAACGCCTCGCTCTTTACGCTAAAGTATGACTCTGTATTACAACTTTATTTTTTAAAACAATAAAAAACATTAACAAAAAATGTAAAGTGCGTAGTAGGCCTACATACTGAGTTGGAATTTTGTTGTTATTGGAATTTTTGTTGGAATTGGAATTTTGTTGGAATGTTGGAATTTTATCCTACTGGCTTCAAAAATCTTTGAATATCTACTTTAGTTGACATCAAAAGCCAGATTTTTTTTTATTTGCAACTAATGGGGTACTGGAGCGTTATAGGGAGCTGTTTAAGGACGCATTTAAAAGCTAATTTCTACGTATATCTAATTGCTCGTTTATTGGACTCAATAGTTCCATTATCAAGTGCTATGGTACCCAAAAACTGCACTTTGGGTTCCCATTTTGGAATGGAAAGGCTGGGCGGGGTCCTGGAACATCGTAGAAAGCTGCTTCAGGTCTGGTTTGAAAGATAACCTTTATATCTAAATAATTATGTGGGAATTTAGTTAATTTTAATTAATTAATGTGGGGATTTAATTACATAAACGATTTTTAGTGCGATCCTTTATCTAAATTAACTTTATATCGTAAAAAATTTTTCACTCGAGAAAGTTAAAAAAAAAGAAAAAAAAAGACAGATCGTTATTGCAGTTAAATCGTAGAAACTAATCATAAATTGGATAATTCATAGATCTAAAGATCGATATGTTCGTTTTTGGGCATTCTTGTTGATGATTAAATAAAAAAAACAAGTTTTTTTTAACTGAAAGTAAGGAGCGACATTAAAACTTAAAACGAACAGAAATTATTCCGTATATGAAAGGGGCTGTCCCCTCCTCAACGCCTCGCTCTTTACGCTAAAATTTTTCATTGTTTAAAAAAAAAAAGAGTTGTGAGAAAGTCAAACTTTAGCGTAAATAGCGAGCCATTGAGGAGGGGACAGCCTCTTTCATATACGGAATAATTTCTGTTCGTTTTAAGTTTTAATGACACTCCTTACTTTCAGTTAAAAAAAACTTGTTTTTTTTATTTATTTTTTGAACATTTTTGAATAAATGCAGGTTTTGATTTTGGCTCACCGTACATGAATAATTAAAACACAATTTTCATATTAATTTACTTTTATTTGGTTAAATGGCTTTATCGAAACTTGTTTAATTTTATTTACGAACGTTTTTATTAGTAATAAATATACGTAACTTACGAATTAACTTACGTAACGAGCTTCTATATTCATATATTTTTAATACGTATATTAGGGGGTTTGCCCCCCAGTCAATACCTTGCTCTTTAAGCGAAAGTTCTAATTTTGTTCCAATTCTTTAAAAATAACCGCTTAATCACAAAGGCCGTTAATTAGAATAAATAGCTCTTATGAAATCACTAAAAGAATCTTTGGCTTAAAGAGCGAGGCATTGACTAGAAGGTGAACCCAATCATATATGTAATATTTTCTGTTCGTTTTAAGTTTTGATGTCGCTGCTGTTGCAGTTGAAAAACATGTTTTTTTTATATTTAATTTCTGATTTTTTTTTTAATAATGATGGGAAGTCCGGCGTCCCCTTCATAGCAATGTCCCTTCCCCCATGAAAACTTCCTTCATGGAAAGATCCTCCCAAATAACCTCCAACCCGCCCCCCCCCCACTACCAGGAGAAATCTCCCCTGAAAACGTCTCTATACTTCCCAATAACCAATGCTATATGTTAACATTGGGTAAAGTTCATAACTTTCAGCCCTCCCTCCGGGAACTTCGGGGATTAAGTCATCCTAAAAGAAATACTTATAATATTTTCGAACATGCTGAACAAAATGGCTATCTCAAAATTTTGATCAGGTGACCTTGGGAAAAAATGAGCGTGGGAGGGGGCCTAGTTGCCCTCCATTTTTTGGTCACTTAAAAAGGGAACTAGAACTTTTAATTTCCATTCTAATGAGCCCTCCCACGATATTCTAGGACCCCAGGGTCGAAACGATCACCCCTGGGAAAAAAAAACAAATAAACACACACCCGTGATCTTTCTTCTGGCAAAAAATGCAAAATTCCACATTTTTGTAGATAGGAGCTTGAAACCTCTACAGTAGGTTTCTCTGATACACTGAATATGATGGTGTGATTTTCAGTAAGTTTCTATAACTTTTAGGGGGTCTTTCCCCCTTTTTCGAAAATTAGCCAAATTTTCTCAGGCGCGTAACTTTTGATGGGTAGGACTAAACTTGATGAAACTTATATATTTGAAATCAGCATTAAAATATGATTCTTTTGATGTATTTATTCGTATTAAAATTCCGTTTTTTAGAGTTTCGGTTACCATTGAGCCGGGTCGCTCCTTACTTACAGTTCGTTACCACGAACTGTTTGAAAACCTATCTTTCGAACGTCACATTGATTATATTAAAATAAAGATATGAAGGAGTCTTGATATTTTAAGGAAACTTAGACATACTTTTCCTGGATCAATTTTGAAAATCTTTTTTCACTGCTTGATCCAATCTTACGTTTCTTACTGTCCAATAGTATGGAAAGCCACTTTCTAAGGTTTACAACAAAGCTAGACACCTCATTCATGAAACTAATCGTTCATTAGTTATCCCATTGCATGATCTTGAGTCACTATACATTCTTTCATGCGCATGCTTTACTTTTTCTCAGCTTCATGGTGACCTCCCCCGGCCCCTAAGCGTTCCGCTATCTTTTACCTCTGATGATAATAATTATAATCTTCACAATATGACAAATCATGTTCAAGTTCCATTTACTCCTTGCATAAGGTCAGATTTTAATTCTTTAATGGCGTGTCATATTGTTTGGAATAAGTTGCTTGAATCGGCTCGAAGGTGCCACTCATTTGGCTCGTTTAAAAACAATTGTTAAAAATTCTTTGGCTTCGTAGAAGTTATTTTTATCTGTTTTTTTTTTTATTATTATAGTTTTTTTTATTATTATTTTTTTGGTCTATTCAATCTACTTAAATAATTGAGTTTATTTATTCTATTTTTTCCTATAGTTTTTTTGTCTATATTTTCTTATTTTTTTATGTCTATATTTTTTAGTCTATTTAATCTACTTAAATAATTGAGTTTATTTATTCTATTTTTTCCTATAGTTTTTATTTTATCTATATTTTCTTTTCTTCTCCTTTTGCTCTTATGTTTGTGAGTAAGTGATCATTTTAAATGTTGTGTTGTTTTTTATCTCTGAGTAAGTAACTCATTTGTCTTCCCCCTTCTTTACAGGCCAATGAACCTTTGGGGGAATAATAACATGTATCATTGTGTGTGTATTTAATGAAGAATAAATCTTATCTTGTCTTAAATAAACAAAATAAGATTAATAAACCTTCAAAAAACCCAATATAACCAAGACTCACAATTTGAATACTTTTTTTAATCTTTTTCTTAAACTTATCCTGATTACTAGAATTTTTGCTTTACCATCTAGACTATTCCAAGCTTTAATCCCTTTTGTTAATTAAATACTTCACGGCATAGACCATGTTTGTAGTAGACTCAAAAGAAATATCATCATTGCCACGTCTAGGCGTCTTTTATTCTTGACATTAATTCAAGGAAATAATAAAAAAAAAAATAGCTTCAAAGAAAAGTAAAGAGGTATATTAAAACCAAGAACGAGCACAAATAAAGTCTCCTGAGACAATTCAGATTTGAAATGATCAGAAATTACATTGAATAAATGAATCTAATCTAAAAAAAAAACAATATATCAAACAAATAAAACCTAGAAACATAGGCCTACATATAAAAATTTGAATTTCGACCTTTTTGTTTTCATTTTTCAAAAATAAGAATGACAAAATAAATCACAGTGCTAATGAATATATACAAATAAAAGCTACCACAGCTAAAATTGGGCCTACCCCACTCGTGTCTTCTAGAAGATCATTTGTACCTTTCTGAAAACAATGTGTATTTTCGAACAGTGGGGTTTGTATTTTCATATCATTAATTTCAAAATAAGAAACAAAAATCACAATAGTAATAAAGATTACATGGAAGAAAAAAGAATACTTAGAATAACTATATTTGTAACTAGTAGTGGCTAGTAATTATCTAACTATCAAGAATTGCAGCGCATCATTCAGTAATTGATGATACCACGTATATTACCATAAAAAAAATTCTACCATTTAAAAAAAATATATATACCATAAAAAAAATTACCATAAAATGAGCTTAAAAGAGGAACCTTTCGGTCAAAACTTAAGCGATTAAAATTAACTGGCTCCTTGATTTTAATAATATACTATAATTTTGCTTCTAATAAGTCAGTACAGTACTAAGCCAATATACCAATACAGCTACAGATGCTCGGCCACCTCAAGCCATCCAGAGTAATCTTTAACATCTCCCATAAAATTGCCGAGTCCTTTGCCGTGAAACAACTGATACGATATTGCAACACAATTTTTCTTTTCTTTTTACTACATTTATTTTTCTGGATTTCGTTTAATCAGGGGACTTTAGTTGCTCTCTTTAACACCTTTTTTATATGTTGCTAGTATAAAAAAAATAATTTGTAAGATAAATAAATAGAAGTTCAAATAAGGATAAAATCCTTTTAATAGACAGGGACAAATTATCCCTGTCTATTAAAAGGATTTTATCCCTATTTGTACTTTTATTTATCGTCATGGAAAGGCAGTGTGGTCTCCGAAATTATCTACGTTCTAAGATAAAAGACCTTTAAAATTGTGACTTTTAAAAATATAGAAATGTAATGCTTAAATAAAACTTTAAAGCGAACATTAACAATTTTTGAAGCAACATGTTTGGTATTTCGAGGCTATATCTAGACGTGACTATTCTAAGACGTAACACATTCTAAGACCACACTGGCTATGCATGACGCATGAAACCAAGAAAGGAAAGGATATAATAAAAAAAAAAATAAAACAGGTGAGAAACGAGGATTTTGTCGACAAGTAGCAACATATGAAGACGAAAAACAAGCAAATATTTCGACAATGACCTCCGCTAAGTCGTCCTCAGTACTAAAACAAAAAAAATCTAAAATTTCAAAGTGAACTTCACAAGAGGTGAAAAGATACCAGTATCTTTTCAACTCTTGTCAAATTCACTTCGAAAGGTTAGACTTTTTTTTCGTTTTATTTAGCACTGAGGACGAATTGGTGGAGGTCCTTTGTCGAACTATTTGCTTGTTTTTCGTCTTCATATTTTGCTACTTGCCGACAAAATTCTCGTTTCTCACCCGTTTGATTTTATTTTTCTTTTATTATATCCTTTCCTTTCTTGGTTTCATGCGTCATGCATAGCCAGTGTGGTCTTAGAATGTGTTACGTCTTAGAATAGTCACGTCTAGATATAGCCTCGAAATACCAAACATGTTGCTTCAAAAATTGTTAATGTTCGCTTTAAAGTTTTATTTAAGCATTACATTTCTATATTTTTAAAAGTCACAATTTTTAAGGTCTTTAAGAAATATTTGCTTGTTTTCTGTCTTCATTTTTTGCTATTGGCAGACAAAATCCTCGTTTTCTCACCTATTTGATTTTATTTTTATATTCTTTTCCATCTTGGTTTAATACGAGTAGTAGTGCGCTAATGCAAGGAAGCGGTGCCCTCCCCACCATACAAGCGATGCCCGTAATATTCAGAGCGGTATCCATCTGGTCTTACCGTACTTCTGCTTTGACAAACGGTTCCCAGCATTCCTATGACAGTAAGCAGGTCTTATAAGAGAAAAAGACCGTCCAAGTTATTGTATGCAGTTCAAGCGGGCCCATGGAGATATTAAGTCTGTCGAGAAGGTCCAAATTATGGTATGCAGTTTAAGCGGGCACAAGGAGACATCCAGTCTGTTGACCATCCGGTATTACTTTATGACGTTCAGAACAATAAGGAAAGTTTTAGAAACATTATTATCAGAGTGTCCTTTGCCAAATATGTTGTTCAATAATAGAAGTGAGTTTGAAGTGACATCATGTCTAATAAACGCAGTTTTGATTTGTATTCTGTCAAACAATTGAACAAGATCTTTTTGTAATCAAATGGTATAGAGCCGATTATTGACTATTTACTAATGATAATTGATTGTGACTACAACAGGAAAGAAATCATTATTGCAATTTAGTGGTCCTCTGCACATCAGTTTTCTATTACCGAGCTTGCTCATGAGTTTGGGCTCCAGCATTTCCACTCCAGGGCCCCAAGCCCCCATCCAGGACCCAGTTCAACCCTCCAGAACACCATACCCCCCTCCAGGGTCCCAATATCCTTTCCAAGTTTGTGCCACCGCCTTTTCTTTTCTTTTTTTACCTGATTTTTTTTCAATTTTTTTCCCCTATCTTGAAATCACATAAAATATATTTATAGCAAAAAAGCCTCCTGTGATATTTTAAAAATACAGGATGAGAATGATATAAATATTTAAATCGTGATTTTTTCAATTCGAAAATTAATTTCTGAAGTGATATTTTTTAACAGAATTTTTGAACATTGCATTATTCAAAATATCAAATATATTATTCGAAATACTCCATTGCTTGAAATAAGATGGGGAAATATGAAATTGTGTTACTCGAATTGTGATGTTTCTTCAAATAAGATGAGGAAACATGCAATGATGCTGCTCAAAATTTATTGATTCTTGAAATAAGATGGAAATAAGTAATTACACTATTCAAAATACCAAATGTATTATTCAACATACTTTATTGTTGAAATCAGATGAGGAAATATGCATTGGCGTTGCTCAAATTGTATTGTTTCTTGAAATAAAATGAGGAAATATGTAATGGTCGTGCTCAAAATGCATTGTTTCTTGAAATAAGAAGGAAATAAGCAATTTCATTATTCAAAATACCAAATATATAATTTGAAATACTTTATTGCTTGAAATAAGATGAGGAAATACACAATGGTGTTAATTAAAGTTTAATTTTTCTTGAAATAAGATGAGTAAACATGCAATGGTGCTGCTCAAAATGTATTGATTCTTGCAATAAGATGGATATAAGCAATTAGGTTATTGAAAATACTAAATATATTATTCAAAATACTTTATTGTTTTAAATAAGATGAGGAAATATGCAATTATGTTACTCAAAATATATTGCTTCTTGAAATAAGATGAGGAAACATTGGATCGTGCTTCTTAAAATTTATCGATTCTTGAAATAAGATGGAACTAAGCAACTGCATTATTTAAAATACCAAGTATATCATTCAAAATACTAAATTACTTTCTATAAGATGAAGTTTTATGCAATGGTGTTACTCAAATTGTATTGTTTCTTGAAATAAAATGTGGAATCCTGCAGTGTTGTTGCTCAAAATATAATGACTCTTGAAATAAGATGGAAATAAGCATTTTCTTTATTCAGAATGCCAAATATATTATTCAAAATACTTTATTACTTGAAAAAATATGAGGAAATATTAAATGGTGTTATTCAAATTGTATTATTTCTTGAAATAAGACTAGGAAACATGAATTGGTGTTGTCCAAAATTTATTGATTCTTAAAATAAGATGAAAATAAGGAATTGCATTATTCAAAATACCAAATATATTATCCAAAAAAGTGTTTATCCGCAATATTGTTTCTTGAAATAAGATAAGGAAATTTTAATGATGTTGCTAATAATGCATTGATGCTTGAAATAAGATGGAAATAAGCAATTGCGTTATTAAAAATACCAAATATGTTATTCAAAATGCTTTAATGCTTGAAATAAGATGAAGAAATATGTAATGATGTCATTCTAATTGTATTGTTTCTTGAAATAAGATGAGGAAACATTCAATGGTCTTGCTCAAAATGTATTGATTCTTGAAATGAGATGGAAATAGGCAATTGTATTATTCAAAATACCAAATATATATTTCTAAATTCTTTATTGCTTGAAATAAGAAGAGAAAATATGCAATGGTGTTACTCAAATTGTAGTATTTCTTGAAATAAGATGAGGATACATACAACGATGTTGCTCAAAATGAACCTAATTATAAATAATGATGAACCAAAATGAACCTAATGCCGTGCCACGCTAAGCAAACCTAAATGAACCTAATTTAAATAAAGTTATTTGAAAAAAAGCTGGGATTTTGGGTTGGCTGTAGGTACCCGGGTGTAGGTACAAAATACAATTTGAGTAACACCAATGCATATTTCCTCATCTTATTTCAAGCAATAAACTATTTTGAATAATATATTTAGTATTTTGAAGAATGCAATTGCTCATTTCGATCTTATTTCAAAAATCAATATATTTTGAGTGATACTATTGCATGTTTCCTCATCTAATTTCAAGGAATAAAGTATTTTGAATAAGATATTTGGTATTTTGACTAAAGCAATTGCTTATATCCATCATATTTCAAGAATTAATACATTTTTCATTTTCCTCATCTTATTTCAAGAAACGATATAATTTGAGTAACACTATCGCATATTTTCTTTTTATTCAATATTTATATTATTTTTTCAATAGAAAAATTCCGACTGTTATATTCATATCATCGTAATTTTTTACAATTAAAATACCAAAGGTTTTTTGCTATATTTTATTTAATGTGATTTTAAGAATGGAAAAAAAGTTGAAAGAAATTCAATTAAAAAAGGAGGCAAAACATAGAGGGGGCATTGGGACCCTGGTTTGGCAGATGAGGTCCTGGAGGGGGGGGGGGGTCATTGGGTGCCTGAATGGGAACTTGGGGCCCTGGAGTGGGGAGATAGGGCCCTTGGTGAGAATGCTGGGGCCCAAACTCATGCGCAAGCCCGGTAATGGAAAACCAAAGGGTAGAGGATAGTTTCATCAAAATATTAGTACCTTCCCTGCTTTAGTCATAATCAGTTATCTACAGTGGATAATCAACGATAGGGTCGATATGATTAGAGTACAAAAATATCTCATTCAATTATTTGTTAGAATTGAAATCAAAACTTCTTTTTTTAGACATAATGTGACGTCAAACTCACTTCTATTACTGAAGAAAATACTTGGCAAAAGAAACTCTGATAGTAAGGTTTCCAAGAACTTACCTTATCGTTCTGGATGTGATAACGTAATACCAAATGCTCGACAGAATTGATGTCTGGGCGGGCCCCCTTAAGCCGCATACAATGATTTGGACGGTCTCGACAGACATGATGTCTTCATTCTTAAACTTAAACAGCTTAAACTGCATACAATAATCTGGACGATTTTCTCTCTTATAACACCTGCTGGCTGTCATAGGAATGTTGGGCACCAATTTTCAAGGTGGAAGTACGATAAGACCAGATGGTCACCACTCGGAATGTTATTGGACACCACTTGTATGGTGGGGTAGGGCATCGGTTCCTTGTATTAACACAATACTGCTCATACGTAATTTTTAAACATGTGAGAAGCGTGGATGATGTGCTTGTCAATTAACGACAGCGCACACCTTATGTAACGGCAGCGCACATCTTTTGTAATGACAGTGCACACATCACTGTCATATAATACTTTTTGACATTTCATTTTTAGTTGAAACATTCAAGGCATTTTTTCTTTCTTTTAACTTAATTACGGCGCACACCTTACTTAATGACGGCGCAAACCTTACACAATGACGGCGCACAAATCTAGTATAGTGACAGCGCACACATCACTGTCACCTAATACTTCTTTGATATTTATTTTTCACTGAAACGTTCACCGCGTCTTTTCTTTCTTTCTTTAGTTCAAAAAGTCAATTTCGAAAAGTCAATTTCCTTCCAATGGAATTGCGCCTTAAGCGATAGGAGTAACAAGCTATCCCCAGTATTTTGTACTGGTCAATATATTCTAGAAATAACGCCCTCTTTTATGGTCACGCGAGACACCTCTGTCTATTCTATGACACAGCTGGCAGGATTCCGAGCTCATACTGTCTTCTAGTGTCCAGGTGTAACATGGATGACGCAAAACCCGCAGAGGGGAAAATTCTATTTCTAGACACTAAAGTTTCCAGGGCAAGTGTGCAATTAGAGATTTTTAGCAATCTTTAACCATTATAAGATAGCCAGACCTCAAAATTAAGGATCTGTAACCCTATTTTTGCGTAAGATTCGTATAGAATAAACTGTATTTTATGATAGTAATAAACATTTTAGCGTCTGGTCCTTTCGTATATGTAATAAAGGAACATTTAATATATTTATTTTATTTTCATATAAAAATGACCATCGCTTTGCAAAATTTAGTCATAACTAGTCGAAGAAAGAGTTTAGTAAAAAAAAATTCGCTGAATGGGGTTAAAGTTGGATTTGGTATATTGAAAGCACCAGGAATTAGAGTTTAAATCGGTCATAAATTACAAATCTAGTTTAAAGAATCTTTAAAACAGGACTCTGAAATTGGAGTTTTACGACTGCTCCCTCCCCCTTAGCAACCATTTCTAAAGGACAAGTTTGATATTAGATACAAATTTTTAGGTCCTATTGAGATATTTCCGAGAGCTAACACCGAAAATGCCTTGTTTCTTTGAGCAATGACTATCAATATTTCCCAACATCGTCAGAATATACAGCTGCACCCCATCTTCCTAGCAATCATTTCCAGAGGACAGGGTTGATATCAGATGCACAGTTTTAGGCATCATTGAGGTATTTCCGAGAACCCTTGACGAAAATATAGCGTTTCTTTGAGTGGAAGTTAGATTTTCAGCTCCCCCCCCCTCCACGGTATAAATTCTTTAACGCCTTTACCTTAACTTTTAATCTGTAGAACATGATTCTTCAAGACAAATCACACCACAGCAACATTATTTAACTGCCACTCTGATATCACATCATCACCTCCAAGACATTTTTCAGACATTTCTTGTATAAAATTATGCTTCGATCTGGTGTTTCACTTTTTGCAAGCCAAACTTATCATATTAATCTCCAAAACAATCTACACCATCATGGCATTACACACCTCCCCCTCCGTCATCCACGTGGCATCACCCGTTATCACCTCCTCCTAGGACATTTTTTAACCTGTTCCAAACTAAAATAAGCTCATGAATCTGAATTAAACACTGTTTTTACTTTAACAGCGGAACTCGGCATTTCATTGCTAGAGTGTGATACTCCAAGCAATTCACGCCGCAATGCAACACTATTACTGCTCTTTGGCACTCTGACATCGCCAATCACCCCAAAGACATTTTTCAGACGTTTCTGGTTAAAAATTATACTTCAATCCATTGATTCAAGTTTTCGCTAGCCAAGCTTATCATAATAGCCTCCAAAACACTCCAGACTACCGTTACATTACAAACCTGCCCCCTCCGTCATCCACGTGGCACCACCCCTAATCAGAACTAGGACACTTTCGTACATTTCTTGCTAAAAATTATGCTTTCAATCATAGATTCGAGTTTTTCGTTAGCCTGAACTTTTATAATGACCTACAAAAGGCACCCACCACCACGACATTATACGCATGTCCCCTACCATCTGCTCGGCATTGAACAACGGAACCTGGAATTTCATTACCAAATTGTGAAACTCCAAGCAATTCACGCCACAGTACCACACTCTTACTGCTCTGCAGAATCTTGCGACACCCATCATCATCCTTTTAAGCGTCCCAGCCCACCCTTCTAGCCTTTGATTACCTTCAATGAATATATATTCTATGGCTATTATTTTCCAACTATTCACAGCCCTGTGCCACACTAATACTGCTCTCCGGCAACCTCTGACATCTCATTATTATTCCTAAGACTTTTTCAGACATTTTTTGTCAAAATTATACTTTCAATCCATTGATTCGAGTTTTTGCGAAACAGGGCTTTCATAATAAACTACAAAGGACATCCCGCCACTACGGTATTGTACGCCTGCCCCCTTACCATTGACGTGGGAATGAACAGTGAAACACCCCATGTCATTACCAGAACGTGATACTCCAAGCAATTCACGCCACAGTACCACGCTCTTACTGCTCTGCCGCAGCTTGCGACACTCGTCATCCTCATTTTAAGCATTTTCTAGCGTCTGAACACCTTAAATGAATTTCTTTTCTATTGTTATTATATTCCAACGATTCCCAGCCCTGTGCCACACTATTACTACCCTGCGGCCCCCTCTGACACCTGATTATTATTCGTAGGACATTTTTCAGATATTACTTGTTAAAAATTATGCTTTCAATCCATTGATTCGAGTTTTTCGCGAAACTGTATTTTCTTAAAAACCTACAAAAGACACTCCGCCACCGCGACATTACGCATGGCCTTTCACAATAACCTCCTAAACACTCCACACCACCATGGTATTACTAGCCTGTCATGCATTTCATTGCCAGAACGTGACACTCCAAGCAATTCCTGGCACTGTGCCACCCTATTACTACTCTGCGGTATCCCTCTGAGATCACATCATTATTCCTGAGACATATTTCAGACATTTCTTGTTAAAAATTATACATTCAACCCTTTGATTCAATTTTTTCAAGAGTCAGGCCCATCATGATAACCTTCAAAACACTCACACGCCACCACGCCGTTACACGCCAGCCATCCCGAAGGCACATATCCTCATCACCCGTAGGATATTGCCAACTTTTTCGCTAGGAAAATAGGCTATGAATCTAAATTTTAAACACTTATGTTTGCTTTTGAGCATCGAGAGTTTATTTCTTTAGAAGCAACAAGTTTTTTCTTAATACGAACAAAGGTTTTACTAAATACTATCACATTCGTCTTGGGAGTAAGAAGTTTTTTCTTAATAGCAACAATTTTTTTTCTAATAGCAGCAAGTTTTCCGTCAAAGATAACAAATTTCTCTTGGAAGTAACAATTTTCTGTTAATACATACAAGTTTTTCTTAACACTAATAATTATTTTCTTAGAAGTAACAACTTTTTCCTTAATACTTACCCAGTTTTTGTTAATACTATCAATTTCTCCTGGAAGTAACAGGTAATTCTTAATAGTAACAAACTTTTTCTAATAACAGCAAATTTTCTGTCAAATATATTAAATTTTTCTTAGAAATAACCATTTTCTGTTTATGCTAACAGGTTTTCTGTTAAAAGCAGCAAGTTTTTTTAACACTAACAAATTTTTCTTAGAAGTAACTACTTTTTCCCTAACCTAATAAAGTTTTACTTAATACTGTCAAATTTCTCTTGAGAGTAACAGGTTTTCTTAATTGTAAAATTTTTTTCTAATAGCAGCAGTTTTTTCGTCTAAGAAAACAAATTTCCCTTAGAAGTAACAGTTTTCTGTTTACGCTAAAAAGTTTTCAGTTAGAAATAGCAAGTTTTTTTTACACTAGTAATTTTTTTCTTCGAAGTAACAAGTTTTTCCTTAATACTAACAAAGATTTACTTGATAATAAAAATTTTTTCTTAGAAGTGACAACTTTTTCCTCAATGATAACAAAATTTTACTTAATGCTATTAAATTTCTATTGAAAGTAGCAGGTTTTTTTTAATAGTAATACATTTTTTCTAATAGCAGACTACACTAACACTAACAATTTTTTTTAATAACAAGTTTTTCCTTAATACTAACAAAGTTTTACTTAATAATAAAAATGTTTTCTTAGAAGTGACAACTTTTTCCTCAATAATAACAAAGTTTTACTTAATACTATCAATTTTTTTTGGAATTAGCAGGTTTTTCATAATAGTAAGAAATTTTTTTAATAGCAACAAGTTTTCCGTCAAATATAACAAATTTCTCTTAGAAATAACAATTTTCTGTTTTTGCTAACAACTTTTCTATTAGAAGTAGCAGGTTTTTCATAACACTAACAAAGTTTTAATTAATTCTAACAAGTTTTTCTTAGAAGTAACAATTTTTTCCTGAATACTAACAAAGTTTTACTTAATACTATCAAATTTCTTTTGGAAGTAACAGGTTTTACTTAATAGTAACAAATTTGTTCTAATTGAAGCAAGTTTTTCGTCAAAGGTAACAAATTTCTCTTATAAGTAACAATTTCCTGTTCATGCTATAATGTCTTCTGTTAGAGGTAGCACTTTTTCTTAACACTAACAATTTTTTTCTTAGAAGTACCAAGTTTTTTCCTTAATACTAAAACAGTTCAACTTAACACTAACAATTTTTTTTCTTAGAAGTGACAAATTTTTTCTTATACTAACAAAGTTTTATTTAATACTATCAAGTTTTTGTTTGACGTAACAGGGTTTCTTAATAGCAAGAAATTTTTCTAATAGTAACAAGTTTTCCGTCAAAGGTAACAAAATTCTCTTAGAATTAACAATTTTATGTTTACACTAATACGTTTTCTGTTAGAAGTAAAAAGTTTTTCTTCACATTAACATTTTTTCTTAGAAGTAAAAATTTTCTCCTTAATACTAACCAAGTTTTACTTAATACTAACAAAATTTTTCTTAGAAGTATCAGCTTTTTCCTTAATAGTAACAAAGTTTTACTTAATACTATAAAACGTCTCTTGGAATTAACAGGTTTTTCCTTAATAGTAAGAAGTTTTTTTCTAATAGCAGCAAGTTTACTGTCAACGATAACAAATTTCTCTTTAAATTAAAAATTTTCTGTTTATGCTAACAAGTTTTATGTTGGAAATAACAAGGTTTTCTTGACGCTAAAAAAATTTTTCTTACAAGTAACAAGTATTTTCCTTAGTACTAACAACGTTTTACGTAATGCTGACAAATTTCTCTTGGAAGTAACAGGTTTTTCTTAATAATAAGAATTGTTTCTAATAGCAGTAAAAGTCTTTTCTGTCAAAGACAACAAATTTCTCTTAGAAGTAACAATTTTCTGTTTGCACTATCAAGTTTTCTATCAGAATTTGCAAGTCTTTCTTAACACTAACAACTTTTTTCTTAAAGGTAGCAACTTATTCTTTTTAGACTAACAAACCTTTTACTTTATACTCTAAACCTTTTACTAGAGATATCAAATATCTCTTGGAAGTAACAACTTTTTCCTTAATACTAACAATATTTTACTTAGTACTAACATTTTTTTCCTTAGACGTATTGGCTTAAAAACTTAATAATAAGAAAGTAATGATTAATAATACAAAATTTCTGTTAAAATTCATAGGTTTTTCTTAAAAGTAAGAAATTTTTCTACTAATATATAATTTTCCGTTAAAGGTAACAAATGTTACTTAGAAACAACAAAATTCTGTTTACGCTAACACCGCTTCAGCTAGTGGTTGCAATTTTTTCCTTAATACCATCAAATTGTTTTTACAAGTAAGGACTTTTTCCTTTATACTAACAAAATTTTACTTAATACTATCAAATATCTCTTGGAAGAAACAACTTTTTCTTAATAGTAAGAAATATTTTCTAATAGCAGAACGTTTTCCATCAAAGATAATAAATTTCACTTAGAAGTAACAATTTTCTGTTTACCCTAACAAGTTTTCTGTTAGAAGTAGCAAGTAGCAAGCACTAATTAATTTTTTCTTAGAAGTAACAACTTTGAAGTAACAACTTTTTCCCTTAATACTAACAAAGTTTTACTTAATAATAACAAATTTCTTCTTAGAAGTAACAACTTTTTCCTTAATACTAACAAAGTTTTACTTAATAATATCAAATTTCTCTTGAAAATAACAGGTTTTTCTTAATAGTAAGAATTGTTTTCTAATAGCAGCAAGTTCCCCGTCAAAGATAACAAATTTCTCTTAAAAGTAACAATTTTTTGTTTACGCTAACAAGTTTTCTAATAGAAATAGCAAGTTTTTATTAACACTCACAAATTTTTACTTAATACTAACAAAATTTTCTTACAATTAACAACTCTCTCCTTAATACTAACAAAGTTTTACTCAATAAAATCAAATTTCTCTTGAATGTAACAGGTTTTTCTATATAATAAGAATTTTTTCTAATAGTGACAATTTTTCCGTCAAAGATAACAAATATCTCTTAGAAGTAATAATTTTCTGTTAACGCTAACGGGTTTTCGCTAACAAGTTTTGTGTTAGAAAACTTGTTAACTACATTAAGCTAACTACGTTCAATTTAGGTTCAGTTTTTTTTTAGTTTGCATGACCGCTCGTGCTAAACTAAACTAAATGAACTTAAATTAAACGTAGTTAATTTAGTGTAGTTAACAAGTTTTTTAACAGAAAACTTGTTAGCGTAAAAAGAAAATTTTTACTTCTAAGAGAAATTTGTTATCTTTAATGGAAAAACTTGCCACAATTAGAAAAAATTTCTTACTATTAAGAGAATCTGTTACTTCCAAGAGAAATATAATAGTATTAAGTAAAACTTTGTTAGTTTTAATGAAAAAGTTCTTACTTCAAAGAAAAAATTTGTTATTTATAGGTAAAATTTTGTTAGTATTAAGGAAAAACTTGTTAGTTCTAAGAAAAAAATTGTAAGTTTTACGAATAACCTGCTACTTCTAACTGAAAACTTGTTAGAATAAACAGAAAATTGTTACTTCTAACAGAAATTTGTTATCTTTGATTGAAAACTTGCTGTTAGTAGTAAAAATTTCTTACTATTAAGAAAAACCTGTTACTTCCAATATAAATTTGATAGTGTTAAGTAAAACTTTGTTAGTATTAAGGAAAAAGTTGTTACTTCTAAGAAGAAATTTGTTAGTATTTAGTAAAACTATGTCACTATTAAGGAAAAACTTGTTACTTCTAAGAAAAAAATTGTTAGTGTTAAGAAAAATTGCTACTTCTAACAAAAAAATTGTTAGCATAAACAGAAAATTATTACTTCTAACAGAAATTTGTTATCTTTGATTGAAAACTTGCTGTTAGTAGTAAAAATTTCTTACTATTAAGAAAAACCTGTTACTTCCAATAGGAATTTGATAGTGTTAATTAGAACTTTGTTAGTATTAACGAAAAAGTTGTTACTTCTAAGAAGAAATTTGTTAGTCTTAAGTAAAACTTTGTTAGTATTAAGGGAAAAAGTTGTTACTTCTAAGAAAAAATGTGTTAGGATTAAGAAAAACTTGCAACTTCCAACTGAATACTTGTTAGCGGAAACAGTAATTTTTTACTTCTGAGAGAAATATGTTATCTTTGACGGAAACTTGCTACTATTAGAAAAATTCTTACTATTAAGAAAAACCTGTTACTTCCAAGAGAAATTTGATAGTATTAAGCAAAATTTATTAGTATTAAGGATAAAGTTTTTACTTCTAAGAGAAATTTCATTGGTACTAAGCAAAACTATGTCACTATTAAGGAAAAAACTTGTTATTTCTAAGAAAAAAAATTTTAGTGTTAAGAAAAATTTATACTTCTAACAGAAAACTTGTTAGCATGGACAGAAAATTGTTACTTCTAAGAGAATTTTGTTGTCTTTGACGGATAACTTACTGCTATTAGAAAAAATTTCTTACTATTAAGAAAAAATCTGTTACTTCCAAGAGGAATTTGATAGTGTTAAGTAAAACTGTTAGTATTAAAGTAAAAAGTTATTACTTCTAAGAAAACATTGGTTAGTTCTAAGAAAGACTTACTACTTTTAATAGAAAACTTTTTAGAGTAAACAAAAAATTGTTACTTCTAAGAGAAATTTGTTATCTTTGACGGAAAAAATTGCTGCTATTAGAAACATTTTTTTTACTATATGGAAAAACCTGTTACTCCCAAGAGAAGTTTGATAGCATTAAGGAAAACTTTGTTAGTATCAGGGAAAACGTTGTTACTTCATAGAAAATTTTGTTGGTGTTAAGTAAAACTTGCTACTTCTGAAAGAAAACTAATTAGCATAAACAGGAAATTGTTGTTTCTAAGAGAAATTTGCTATGTCTGACGGAAAACTTGCTGCTATTAGAAACAAATTTGTTACTTTTAAGAAAACCCTGTTACTTCCAAGATAAATTTGATAGCATTAAGTAAAACTTTATTAGTATTAAGGTAAAACTAGTTCCTTTTAAGAAGAAATTTGTTAGTGCTAAGAAAAACTTACTACTTCTAACAGAAAACTTTTTAACATAAATAGAAAATTTTTACTTCTAAGAGAAATTTCTTATCTCTAACGGAAAACTTGCTGCTTTTAGAAAAAATTTGTTACTGTTAAGAAAAATTATGTTACTTCTAAGAGAAATTTGATAGTATTAAGTAAAACTGTGTTAGCACTAAGGAAAAAGTTGTTCAAAACTAACAAAGTTTTACTTAATACTAACAAATTTTTCTTAGAATTAACAACTCTCTCCTTAATACTAACAAAGTTTTACTCAATAAAATCAAATTTCTCTTGAATGTAACAGGTTTTTCTTTATAATAAGAATTTTTTCTAATAGCGACAATTTTTCTGTCAAATATAACAAATTTCTCTTAGAAGTAATAAGTTTCTGTTAACGCTTACAGGTTTTCGCTAACAAGTTTTCTGTTGGAAAACTTGTTAACTACATTAAGCTAGCTACGTTTAATTTAGGTTCATTTTTTGGTTAGCATGACCGCTCATGCTAACCTAAATTAAATGAACTTAAATTAAACGTAATTAATTTAGTGTAGCTAACAAGTTTTTTAACAGAAAACTTGTTAGCGTAAAAAGAAAATTGTTACTTCTAAGAGAAATTTGTTATCTTTAATAGAAAAACTTGCCACAATTAGAAAAGATTTCTTACTATTAAGAAAAACCTGTTACTTCCAAGAGAAATTTAATAGTATTAAGTAAAATTTTGTTAGTATTAATGAAATATTTTTTACTTCTAAGAAAAAATGTGTTAGTTTTAGGTTAAATTTTGTTAGTATTGAGGAAAAACTTGTTAGTTCTTAGAAAAAAATTGTAGATGTTAAGAATAACCTGCTACTTCTAACTGAAAACTTGTTAGAATAAACAGAAAATTGTTACTTCTAACAGAAATTTGTTATCTTTGATTGAAAACTTGCTGTTAGTAGTAAAAATTTCTTACTATTAAGGTATAGATGTTGCATTCAAGATACATTTGCTAGTATTAGCTAAAACTGTATTAGTACCAAAGAAAAAGTTATTACTTCTAAGAAGAGCATTGCCAGTATTAAGAAAAACTTTGTAAGTACTAAGAAAAAGCTTGTTACTTCTAAGAAAAAATTTGTTAGTGTTAAGAAAAATTGCTACCTCTAACAGAAAACTTGTTAGAATAAACAGAAAATTGTTACTTCTAACAGAAATTTGTTTTCTTTGATTGAAAACTTGCTGTTAGTAGTAAAAATTTCTTACTATTAAGAAAAACCTGGTAATTCCAATATAAATTTGATAGTGTTAAGTAAAACTTTGTTAGTATTGATGAAAAAGTTGACACATCTAATAAGAAATGCATGTATTCATTAAAACTTGGCTAGTGTTAATGAAAAAGTTGTTACTTCTAAGAAAAATTTTCTTAGGGTTAAGAAAAACTTGCAACTTCCAACAGAAAACTTGTTAGGGTAAACAGTAATTTTTTACTTCTGAGAGAAATTTGTTATCGTTTACGGAAAACTTAATACTATTAGAAAAATTCTTACTATTAAGAAAAATCTCTTACTTCCAAGCGAAATTTGATAGTATTAAGCAAAATTTTGTTAGTATTAAGGAAAAAGTTTTTACTTCTAAGAAAAATTTCATTGGTACTAAGTAAAACTATGTCACTATTAAGGAAAAAACTTGTTACTTCTAAGAAAAAAATTGTAAGTGTTAAGAAAAATTGATCCTTCTAACAGAAAACTTGTTAGCATGGACAGAAAATTGTTACTTCTAAGAGAATTTTGTTGTCTTTGACGGATAACTTACTGCTATTAGAAAAAATTTATTACTATTAAGAAAAAATCTGTTACTTCCAAGAGGAATTTGATAGTGTTAAGTAAAACTGTTAGTATTAAAGAAAAAAGTTCTTACTTCTAAGAAAACATTGGTTAGTTTTAAGAAAGACTTACTACTTTTAAACGTAAACTTTTTAGCGTAAACAGAAAATTGTTACTTCTAATAGAAATTTGTTATCTTTGACGGAGAACTTGCTGCTATTAGAATGATTTTTTACTATATGGAAAAACCTGTTACTCCTAAGAGAAGTACGATAGTATTAAGTAAAACTTTGTTAGTATTAGGGAAAAAGTTGATACTTCATAGAAAAATTTGCTAGTGTTAAGAAAAACTTGCTACTTCTGAGAGAAAACTTGTTAGCATAAACAGAAAATTGTTACTTCTAAGATAAATTTGTTATCTTTGACGGAAAATTTGCTGTTATTCGAAAAAAATGTTACTATTAAGAAAAACCTGTTGATTCCAAGATAAATTTGAAAGTATTAAGTAGAAATTTGTTAGTATTACGGTAAAACTAGAAAAAATTTGTTAGCGTTAAGAAAAATTTATTACTTCTAACAGAAAACTTCATAGAAAGAAAATTTTTACTTCTAAGAGAAATTTCTTATCTCTAACGGAAAACTTGCTGCTTTTAGAAAAAATTTGTTTCTATTAAGAAATATTGTGTTACTTCTAAGAGAAATTTGACTTCTAAGGAAGTCAACTCCCGTTGCTCAAAAGAAAAAATAGTGTTTGATATAGATTCATAAGCTAATTTTTGGAGTGGAAAGGTTGAAAATATCCTATGGGTGATGAGGGGTGTTTCATATGGATGGCTGGCGTGTAATTTTTGGGTGGGTTGGGAGTGTTCTACACTCCCAAACAAACGTCTTTTGTAGTTTATTATGAAAGTCCAGGCTCGCGAACAACTCAAATCAATGGATTGAAAGCATAAGTTTTAACAAGAAATGTCTGAAAATGTCTTAAAAAGAATAATAATGAGATTTGAGAGAATGCTACAGAGCAGTAATAGTGTGTCACGGGGCTGGGAATCTTTGGAAAATAATAACAATAGAAAATATATCCATTGAAGGTGCTCATACGCTCAGAGACTCGTAAAATGATGATGACGGCTGTTGCAAAGTGCGGCAGAGCAGTAAAACTGTGGTACTGTGGCATGAATTGTTTGAAGTATCACGCTCTGGTAATAAAATGCCGAGTTCCGCTGTTCAATGCCACGTGGATGGTAGGGGGCAGGTGTGTAATGTCGCGGTGGCGGGGTGTCTTTTTTCGGTTATTATGAAAGTCCAGGCTTGCGAAAAACTCGAATCAATGAAAATAAAGCATAATTTTGGACAAGAAGTGTCTGAATAGGTCTTAGGAATGATAATGAGACATCAGAGGGTGCCGCAGAGCAGTAAAGGTGTGACACAGGTCTGTGAATCTTTGGAAAATAATAGCAATAGAAAATATATCCATTGAAGGTGTTTAAACGCTAGAAGACGCTTAAAATGATGATGACGGGTCTCGCAAGGTGACGTAAAGCAGTAAGAGTGTGGTACTGTGGCGTTAATTGCTTGGAGTTTCATGTTTTGGTAATGAAATTCCAAGTTTCGTTGTTCAATTCCACGCGGATGGTAGGAGAGCAGGCTTGTAATGTCGCGGTGGCGGGGTGTCTTTCGTAGGTTACTATGAAAGTGCAGGCTCGCGAACAACTCAAGTCAATGGATTGAAAGCATAACCTTTAACAAAAAATGTCTGAAAAATTTCTGAAAAAGAATAATAATGAGACTTCACAGAATTCCGCAGAGCAGTAATAGTGTGTCACGGGGCTGGGAATCTTTGGAAAATAATAACAATAGAAAATATATCCATTGAAGGTGCTCATACGCTCGAAGACTCGTAAAATGATGATGACGGCTGTTGCAAAGTGCGGCAGAGCAGTAAAACTGTGGTACTGTGGCATGAATTGCTTGAAGTATCACGGTCTGGTAATAAAATGCCGAGTTCCGCTGTTCAATGCCACGTGGATGGTAGGGGGCAGGTGTGTAATGTCGCGGTAGTGGGGTGTCTTTTTTCGGGTATTAAGAAAGTCCCGGCTTGCGAAAAAATTGAATCAATGGATGAAAAGCATAATTTTTTACAAGAAGTTTCTGAAAAATGTTTTAGGAATAATAATGAGATGTCAGAGGGTGACACAGGTCTGTGAATCTTTGGAAAAAAATAGCAATAGAAAATATATCCATTGAAGGTGATGAAACGCTAGAGGACGCTTAAAATGATGATGATGGGTGTCACAAGGTTCCGCAAAGCAGTAAGAGTGTGGCACTGTGACGTTAATTGCTTGGAATTTCACGTTCTGGTAATGAAATTCCAAGTTTCGTTGTTCAATTCCACGCAGATTGTAGGGGGGCAGGCATGTATTGTCGCGGTGGCGGGGTGTCTTTTGTAGGTTATTATGAAAATGCAGGCTCGCGAAAAACACTTTTCAATGGATTGAAAGCATAATTTTTAGCAAGAAGTGTCAAAAAGTGTCCTAAGTTTGATGAGGGGTGGTACAACGCAGATTACGGAGGGGGCAGGTGAGTAATGCCAAGGTGGTGTGGAATGTTTTGGAGGTTAGTATGATAAGCTTGGCTTGCGAAAAACGTAAGTCAGTCAATGGGTTGAAGCAAAAACTTTTAACAAGAAATGTATGAAAAATGTCCTTGGGAATGATGGGTCGATGTCAGGGGATGCCACAGGGCAGTAATAGTCTGGCCTTGTGGCATGGCTTGCTTGGACTATCACACTCTAGCAATGAAATGCCGAGATCCATTCTTCAAGTAAAAACAGTGATTAATTTAGATTCATGAGCTTAGTTTTAGTGGGAAAAGGTTGAAAATGTCAAATAAAAAAAAAAATTAAGTTTACCTAGAGACACACATTGCTATTTATTTCAAAGTTTTATTAAACAAAGTTTGTTTAGTTGAGGTCTGATAAAAATATGTACAGTAATTTTTAACTGCACGTCAGCAATTATGAACGAGCATCGGTGGATCTTTGTGTAAGTAAAGAGGGGAGGTCTGCCTAAAGCCTCTAAAGTGTGCTTTAAGCCTAAATTCCCTATCTCTCTGTGAGCCTTCACACAAATGTAGATTTAGGCTTGGGAGGAGAAGGTCGAAATTTCCTCTAATCTTGCTGCCTTTACGGACTATTTTTTATTAAACCTGTAATATATGTGTTGCAGGGTGATAGTTCCAATGTTGTTGCATAATAAAAATTTCTGTTTAGTATAAGAGATTGGATTCTCATACTTGACACAAATAGTTAGGGGTTGGGGCCATCATGAGCGCCACCGAGAAATTTTCTAATTTGGAGGTCGGAGGATTTCGCATGGTCGACAAATTGAAGAATGGAGTAGTAGCCTCTCGTACGTTTAAGAAAACCTTGGATCAAACAGTTCTTAGCAACAAGCTGTAAATGAAGAAAGGCCATTGTGAATAGAAACACCGAAAATCTCCAAAAACAGGTTTTGATTTCTTTTTTTTTTTCAAAGAAGGATGTTCATGCATGTGGGCACCCATATTCCGCAGACCCGGATTATAAGAAGAGGGTTCGTTCGAATGGGTATGCAAAGATTTAGTATCTTCTATGAGTAACAACAGAGGTAGTGCTACAGGAAATTGTCACATTCTAGCCTTTTGGCCCATAAAACAGCAATTTCGGTGTGAATAGGACCAAAATATAATAAATAATATTTATCTATGTAGCCTCCCAGTCTCACAGGCAATACTGGTCTCACAGGCGTCCCTAAGCACAAATATGGTTCATAAAGACGAACCGTTATTAAGGATTATTTATCCATTAAAACTAACGACTATAGTATATAGTATATTTATACATTATCCATTAGGATGTTGGCCTACAGATTTTCTTATGGGACAAGAGGAGGGTCCTTCAGCCCCCAAAGGATAGTTTTAGGCCCCTGTTTTCAAACTCTCTATGAGAGGATTTCCGGATGAATAGAATGATTAAGATATTAAGCTGATTTCAATTTTAACCTCTGATCTCCCTCCATAGAAGAATTTAAACAAATACACGCACACATTGTTGATCATATAGCTCCCCAATTATTGCGGGACAAAAATTCATTCAGGACAATTATATTTTATTCTGAAGAACAAATACACTAAAAGAGTTCTTTTTCAGTAAGATTCCTTTTGCAAAATTTAGACTTGATTTAAATGGTAGAGTATGAGGAGGTGGTGGCTCCCGTTACAATTACATTAACCCTTGGCGTGGAACTAAAGATGAATAGGAATTAAATCAAAAACCCTTTTTCAAATTCAATTAAAGATACGAATTAGAGCTTAAACGGACAGAATTTGTTCTGTATATTTGGGGACTGAACTCTCCTGGACACCCACCCCGCTTGTTACGCTAAAGTTCGACCGTTTTCCCAAGTCGCTTTAAAAATGAATGCTAAAGTTGAAGTGCACTCATATAGATGCGTTAAACACAACAATATAAGACTTTAGCGTATAGAACGGGGGTCCCCTTATATACGGAATAATTTCTAAGATAAGAGAGCAGTCCCCTTCATATACGGAATAATTTCTGTTCGTTTTAATTTCTCGCGCCAGTCTTTAGTTTGGTTTGAAAAAAGAGCTATTCAATGCAAAAGTTTTTACGTAAAGTAAATATGTGACAGGGAGTTGTCTGGTGTGATATTTGCCAGTAGAAAGTTGTATTTCGAAGAACTGCCTGGGTCAAAGAACTGCAGCACCAAGCCGCCTGAAGTCAAAACAGCTGCCTCATAGCTATTGACACCTTCAACAAGTGGGCCGAGTTTAATTGGTTCAAATAGCATGTAAGTTAAAAAAAAAATTCTTTTTTTTCTAGTTGAATTTTTCAGGTCTAACTTCATTTGAAGTTGAAATTTTGATTCGGCTGAGTTTTCAACGGCTATTATTTTGAATTGAGCTTAAAGGTTGATTTAAGTGGTTTAGCTTATTTTCTTTCACTGAAGAATTTTATGAGCCAGTGACATCAATTCACATCAGTCAGCTGCGGAATATGAATGCTACTGAGTTTTTTTTTTCTGACTTTTGAGGCTCTTTTGTGTTTAACCATCCCCCCCCCCACCCTAAAAAACAACTTTGAATGCTTTAATTAACAGTATAGATTCTCTGCTTCCAGTAGGCCTACAACTGACATAGAAATAAATTGCACAATGTCAAATAGTTCATGGTAGCAAACTGTAAGTAAGTAGCAACTCGTACTAATAGTAAACAGAACTCCCGAAAAATGAGTTTTAATAAAAGTGTATGTTGAAATAACACCTTTTGGTGATTCCAAATATGTAAAATTATTTAAGTCTATGTTCGCTCTTCAAAATTTATGAGCCTGAGAAAATTTGCTTAGTGTTTGAAAATTTAAAAGACTAAAATTATAGTTTAAATAAAAGTAATTTTAATATCTGCCATTTAGCCTGAAAAAATCAAGTTTAGGATGGTTCAAGATATTATCTCCAAAAATACAAAATTTCATTTGTTTCTGAAAAATAATCATTGAGGTGGTTTATTTGTTACTTCACTCTTTTTTATTTTGTGATTGTTGCCATTTTCCCCACTGTTATCGTATCAGAATGATGTGGTCCTAGAACTTATGGCTCAGTCGAACGGATGTTGAAAGTTTTATCGTCCTTTTTAAGCAACAAAAATTATGCTATAGAAAAGTCCAGATTTCTGCCATTTTTGGTGCAACGCAACAACTACAGACGAAAGAAAGAAAAAACGTTCGCGTAAAAATTCTGAAAAGGCCGTCGATTTAGGATTACCTAAAAGATGAATGCTGAGGTTTCTGGTTTTAGAGGCCATAGAACCGCACGTTAGCGCATTCCTTTCTAAAGATGTGAGGAGTCCGTACAAAATTATTGTTTCTTACGCATAAGCATCCTAAAGCTTCATTAACTAATTTGATTTGAGGTTTCGCAAAATTATACTAAATGATGTAAAATTGCGTATCAGCTATTAAGGTGAAGGACTATTGACATGGGCATACTTAGCTTCTTCTCTAGGGGAGGGGGGAGCACCCGATTCTGTGATGAAGGGTGGGGGCTGAAGTTATATTGGCAGTTCACAAAACCTTACATTACCAGCAAGTTCTATCATACCAGTGGTGGAACTAGGGGGCGAGGGGGTGCGCGCCCCCCTAAGGTAGTCTAAAGTAGTGTAATTTACTTAATTAACACAAGTTTTCATTAATTAAACTTGCTCCTGACGCAATTTTATCGGATCAACCTATTTTGCCCCCCCCCCCTAAAAAAAATCCTGGATCCGCCCCTGTATCATACCTCCGAAATCTTTATTAATTAGTAATCACCAAAAATCCTTAATCATCAATAACCTTTAGCATTAATCAATCTTCTTGGATTAGAGCTAAATCTTTCCAAGACATCATGGATGATTGCTTCTTGTTTGACTTTTATTCTGTCATCCCAGCTATTTATTTCCAGCTTTTTCAACCATCTACCTTTTTCCAACTGCTTTTTCAACCATCTGCTTTTTCAGCTATATCTAGGGTAAATTTGAAGTTCTAGGGGGGTAGCTGCCCCCCACTGCCTCCCTTCCGTGCGCCCATGACTAATGATCCTTTCTGTTGGTTAGAAAAGGGTCTGAAGCGTTAAACAAAGCATTTTTGGATCGAATTTTCTAACTCCCGGTGAGCCTTCAGGTAAATAGAGAATGAGAGGGGAGGAGTGTTTAAATTATAACCTTCATTCAAAAATACTTTCTGACTTAGCCCCTAATATGGGAGCTGCAGTGTGATGCTACCCTCTTCATTGCAGAAATATTAAGTGTAATATTATGCGATTTCATTGCAGAAAATTAAGAGAGTTAAATTTACATGTTCACTGGCACAAAAGAGGGATTTTTCTGGAAAAGATAACCTTAAAATACAAGCTGAATATTTCAGATTTCCATCCCCTTCCCCTTCCTCAAAGATCTTTGAAGAGCGATATTTTCCGTTCAAATGTTTTAAAAGGCCGTCGGTATATAAAACACTTGCATTACTCATTAACTACAATTTTTGCACTCAATAAATACTTTCAATAATGTACTGTAAAACTTAATGTAAAAAACGGCAGTAACGAAGTGGTCATTCTCCCCACTCTTATACATAATAATTTTGGTTTCTTTTTAAGTTCTAATAATACTCATTAATTTGTTTTTAACCGATTATTCAATTAAATTTGTTACAGCTACTGTTTTTTTGCGTTTATAATTAAAATAGTACCGAGATAGGCAATCATCTTAAGTATTATCAATTCTTATCAGCTTACTGTGATGACTGAAGCAAGAACGCTTGATTAATTGTCGTTTTTCCTAATAGGCCCTTCATTTCATTCCAGGGTGACTATACCATTTTCAACCCTGAGAATACTTATTTGAGTATACCTTTAATGGTAAAGTAGCTACTACGCCCAATTCCTTCTTATAAACGGATGGTAAAAGGGTAATAACAAAGAGTCACTTAGGGTTTCAAGGGTAGTCATTTTTATGTCCTGATGTCAACCATTCTTATACACTCATCAACTGTTAATTTTCAAGAGAGACGTACTCATTGAGCAATTTGCACGTCGTGAAACATTAATGGTAATTTGTGGCTAAAAATAACTGGTAGAATTAGTTCAACCATCTCTATTTTATTGTGTTAAGTATAGTAGAGCAAAACTTGCAGCGAATGATTGACAATCTGCAGAAAAAGACTGCTTATATACAAAGTAAGCACAACCCACATACGCGGTAATCCCAAAGGCAATGCGTTACGCATCATAATTTTGCAGAAGTTACTTTATCTCGTATAATTTCAATTAAAGGAGTAATTTAAAAAGATTTTTCGTGTTCTTACCATTTTTCAAAAGCAGTTGTCTGTAAAAGTTTTTTTTTTCTTTTTAGGCCTCTAATATAACTCAAAAACCACTTTTGATCTATAAAGTTCTACTTTCCATTTATTTGTGTAAGAGGAAAAATAGGACATAGAGTGTTTTGTAAAAAAAAAAACCTCTTAATGTGTTAAACTCAATGCATTAGGACAAAATGGTTTTAGCCAGTTATTATAGCATGCGTTTCCTCCTCCTATGTAGCATGTGGCCACATTGGGGCAAAAGTGGTGTTTTCTGCCATTTTGCAGTGCAAAACAATAATTTTGGCTCATAGGGGGCTGAAAGGTTTTAGAAGGCAATTCGTAAAGAAACAACTGTCAATATCCAGCAGTTGAGTTTGTTCCTAATATAATTGCTTTCAGTATATCACTATAAAAGTTTAGCGTAAAGAGCGAATTGTTAACGAGAAGGTAGCCCCTCTCATACACAGAATACTTTCTGTTCATTATAAGTTATAGCGCTGCTCTTTAGTTTCATGTGAAAAAAAAGTTTTGTTATGAAACTCTTCTAAAACCGACAGATTTTGTATCAAATTTGTCCCATTTATTCGACTTTAATCCTAAAAATTACGGGGGGTTTACCCACTCTTTGCCAAATGCTGCATATTTTGGAGCACCACTTCTTGTAAAACATGTGATATACTTTTTGTCATTCATACACGCCACGCTGCACTGCTTCATTTCACGCATGCAGCACTTTCACCACATGTAGCACAAGCCATGTGGTGTATATGGTTTTTGAAAGTGGAAAACTCTTAAGAAACCATATTTAGCCCGGTAACTTAGGATGCAGAATATACAGGAAAATTGGATCGCAGTCATTTAGCTGAATGTAATTGATGTTGTTGATGATTGTAGTAAACAATATTTATTGGTGGTTTTTGCGTGTTGAAAAGGATTTCATAATGATTGTTTTTTCTTTTTGTCAGCTTTCCAGGGTCATTTATCGTTTACTACTACCAAATGCAATCATTTTCGCAACTATATACTTCAAGATAAATGCAAGCTTTATGGATAGCTTTGACCTAAAGCAAAGAAAGGAAATGGAGTAATAAAGTAATAAGCAGAGTAGTAATAAACACACTTGGCGCTTTTTACCGAGCTTTTTTTTATTTTTTTGAGCGTTATTTTTTGCCGTTGCTACTCTAGCGTTTACACAATGAGCGCTAGACATTCTACTGACGCAACATCCCTTGATCAGAGATATGACCTAACAATCAATTTTAATTAACAATTAATGTTAATCAATGACTGAATAATGAGAAAAATCCTTATATTGCGGCTGGGATACAGAGGACAGCTCAAATTTTATAGTTCTTAACCTTCTTGCAATTAATTCCTTTTGTAATTTAATTGAAGAAAAGGCATTTATCTAATGAAGCAGGGGGCTACATTGCTTCCGATACACCTCTAAGAGACGACTGGTAAAAAACGCTCAGCAAATTAAAAGCTTGGTAAAAATACCGAGTGCTCATTACAAACATAAATCACCGTAAACAAGAGCTGATCTACCTGCTTCCCTGGACCCACTAGAGTATGGGGATAATGGTCACTGGTGTTTACCCCCCCCCCTCCCGAAAATAGCCCCGACTGAAAATATCCCCTTGAAAATTAACCTCTCCTGAAAAATACCTCCTGGAAAATACTCCCCTGCCGTGGAAAATCTTCCCTCAAAAATACTTCCCTGGAAAATGGCTGGTTGGTCTAAAATCTCTTTCCACTTATAAAAAAAAGAATGCAACTCTTGATTTCTGATCTAATGAGAACTCTCCGAAGTTTTTGCGACCATAATGTAGAGGTGTGGATGAGGAAGGGGCAGTCTCCCTTCTATACGGATAAATTCTTCTCATTTTGGGGTTTAATGTTACTCTTTAATTTCATAATAACAACATAGACCAGAAATACTCCCAGAAATCATAAGGGAGTAGATATCAATTTCACATTTTATGCGTTTTTAAAGAACTTTTTACAAAGTTCTGAATTTTTGGGAATAATTTCCTTTCAGCGGGGATGTATTGTTTTGGATGGGTTATTTTCCGCGGGGGTATTTTTCGGGGGGGGGGAGGGGTATCTTTCGCTGGCGGTGTTTTACAGGAGTTAGACAACTAGAACCGGGGGTAATAGCAGCTGCCGTAGAGCTTGTCGCAATTAATGAAATCTGATTCTTCTTGTTAACTTTGAGTTAATTGAAATGGTTAAGTATGCCATAAAGTACATTCTGGCATGAACTATGTAATTCTCGTTTGGTTATAAGTTCCAAAGACTATCAACTATATGAACAGTAAGTGTATCAAAAAGAATCAGTTTACGCGAATAACCATTACCTGAATGTTTTTTATTATTGTTATACGCAGAACTGGGGCATTTTCCCCCTTTTTACAGAGAAATAATATCTGGGGTTTTGCTTTTCGTGCCGCTGGCAGTGTTTCTATGAAGATTCTCTTTTGCATACGTAACTAGCATAGCGCTTTGTTGTTTTGTTTGTAGAGTGCGTCTACACTCGGCGTTTACAAAATATGGTTTAGAAATCTGGGAAGCTCAACCAATCAACACAAAACCTAACAGGATGGAGAATAAACCTTTTTTTGCGTGCTCATTGATTTGTTAGGTTTCCCAATTTTTTGGCCAATTTTTCCAATCTAAATTTGATTTAGAGGCACTTATATCAGTTTTATAATATTCTCACCTGTGTATTTTCACCTGTGTATTACATACGCATGGGGTAGTCTATATTTGTACCCCGTAATATTTCTGTTCTGTTTCGTCTTATTCGTCTATTTCGTTCGTACAATACGACTCCAGCAGTTCAAAAAGTATTAGGTAACAGTTCCTATCAAAAGACTATTCATAAACTAGCCTATTAAAAAAATAAATTTCTATTTATGGGTCTTATCCAGTTCCAATATTTAGTTTAGGTCTCAGGATAATTGGGAGCTCCTGCTTTTCCCAAAATGTGGTATATTCCTAGTTATTTTCTAAACTACGGAAGTATGTAGACTTATGACAGGGATGCCAAATAATGAAATAAAGGAGGGGGCAAAATACATTTTTCAAAATATAGGTGGTAATTTTCTCTGTTTTGTTTTAATTTTTAATTAAGAAGATATCGAAATAAAAATTCAAAATTTTAAAATATCGATAAAAGTTAATTTGAAATGAAAATACCAAAAAAAGGATAAATCACAGAAGGAGGGACGAAATATTGGAAGGGCAATTGCACCCTCTCCCTCCCCTCTAATTGATACCCTGAAATTTCGAGTTTTTTTTGCAAAACTATCTTTGTCATATCTCAAAGGATATATATAAACCTTCTTTGTGCAAACAACTGTTCGTCAATAATAGTCAAAAAGCTAAAAATGTATTTTCGGTTTCTTGAGTGTGAAACCTACCATCTTTTGAATTCCCACAGCGGGGGTGATGTACTCTAAATTGTTGAATATCAATCAAAAATGGTCAAAGTAAACATGCTTTCGTTATTGTCAAATTATAAGATTTAATCTTGATTCATGGTGGCCGACAGACGGTAGCGGGTATTCAATTATCAACATAAGGAGTAATTTAATAGCGACCATGTCACTTTGACACTTGGATTGCTGGATGAGGGTAAGAAATGAAATTGTAATTATTGTCACTTAAGTAAGAGAAGCTGACTTCACTATTTCAGCAGGTTTGACAGGTCACATAACAGCGATGCTACCCTCCGATGAATTAGTGAAGGAAATAGACTCACCAATAATATATCACTAGCGAACATTAGTAAAAATTAACGTTTTTAGAACACTAAATGACGCCACATAAAGTAATCTCCAGGTTTCTTTCATTTGTGAGCTAAATGCAATCGTAAGCCTGTTTCAGTCGCCCTAAAAACAATGCTCATCAACTTTTTAATATTGAACTAATAATAAGTGAATGTTTGAAGAATAAGCATAAAACTTGCAAATTTTCTTCGTTTTAGAAATAAGGAGCCACTTTGTTTGCTTTCCAGTTTTAAGCTATATTTGTTATGATGTTCCAAATATGTTTTATATCTTGGTTTACATTTTAAGGAAAAATTTTTATATTTTCGGCTTGCTTAATACAGTTCTATAATTTGTTTGTAACAAACTTTGGTTAGCTACCAATTAGAGGCTTTCACTACTGTCCAATCGTTATCTAGAAATGTTTGTAAACCATTTTCTGTTAGACCGAGGAAACAGGAGCGTTAGCAGACAAATTTACGTCAGCGTAAGAATGGTAAGTTTTATAAACTATATTTATCCAAGCAGCCCTACGCTAGGCTAGTACTAATTAAAAAGAATGAAGCAGGGGGGTAAGCATTTTTGAGTTTTTAACAAAGCTACTAAAAAGTATGGTAATGTTACGAGGAAGAAAGGCCCCTCAAATGTAAACTCAAAAGGACCCACTGGTTTGTCCACAAGTCCAATGAGTTGCAAACCTTCTCCCAGTAATGGCTAAATTGCATGGTGATGCAGAACACCAGGAGGATCCTCTATAGGAGGACAACTGTGGCAGGGCGTAAGATCAAGATCTATGGGCAACGGCCTCTGCAAAGGGCTGCCTCGACCTTTTCGGGGTACCTGCAAGACTGGGGACCTTGCGGTCAACTCTATTCCCACTTGAGGAGTGGCGCCCCTCAAGAAAATTATAGCCTAGTAAACGACACAGCATTCGCACAGGATTCTGACTAATGGACAATTCTTCTGGGCTTGGTATGTTTTGATGGGCGTCTTTGGGCTGAAAACCCTCTTCCTAGCTAATTTATCTATTATGGGTTGCCTCCCCGTAGTAGCATAATATTTGTAGGTATGAATATATAATGAGTCGGAGGTAATAGGCTTGAGACTGTCTGTGCAGGATTTCAACTCTTGTTGATAGAAGAACATCGCCAAGTGCTGAAAACCATGTTGTGACCAAGATGGGCCCAGGATTGCACAAAACCTTCATTCATGGAGGTCCCAGGGACTTCTTCCTGTCCGGTTCTAAGCCGGTTTAAGCACTTCGGTGTAGACTTGAGAAGATATGTGATCCCCGTCCTGCACTGGTATCCGGGATCATTGCTTTTCCTGAGGCGAAAATAATTTCAATGATTTAAAGAATATGAAAATTGGAACTTGGAATGTTACGAGATTAAATAAATGACTATCGTATCGACATTTTGACTGACGAATTCAGACGATTCGAGTTGGATTTATTAGGAGTTTCAGAAACTCATATCCCAGGGATAGGAAGCATGAAATTAGGTGATATAGAATTTGTTTACTCAGGCAGGAAGGATGGGGTACATAGACAGGGAGTAGGGCTCATGATGAATAAGGAAGCTGCTAAGTCTTATTTAGGCTGGGAAGGTATTAATAATAGAATACTAATTGCTTTCTATGACTAGAAAGTTCAGGGTATCAGTTATAGTAGTATACGCCCCTGTAGAACCGACATACGGAGATACTAGTGACTCAGATGAATTTTACTTACAGTTACAGGAGCAAATAGACAAGGTCCCAGGTAGAAATATGATGTTATTACTGGGATTTTAACGCCCAGGTTGGTAGAAATAGGGATAGATGGTATCCCAGCCTAGGTAAATTTGGTGTAGGAAAAGAAAACTGTAATGGATACAGATTTTTGCAATTTTGTAGGTATAACAATCTATTTATAACCAACATGGTGTTTGGTCATAAAATGGCTCATAAGTTAACATGGTATTCACGTGATGGTAAGACAGCAAACCTTATTGATTATGTTATAGTTAACCAAAGACTGGCAGGATCAATACAGGATACTAGGGTATATAGGAGTGCTGTTATTGATGTTAAAAGTAAAGATCACCATCTAGTAGTGTCAAGGGTTAATTTAAAGCTGAAATATCGGAAGGGTAGCTACCTCCCGGGAAGTTATGATGTTGGTAGACACCAGGATGAGAATTTGAGTGAAACTTTCCAGGAACAGTTAAATACTAAACTTAAGAGTTTTAAATTTGATAATGTGGAACAGGTTTGGAATAATTTTAGAAAAATAATTTGTGAAGTTGTTGAAGGTGTATTAGGGAAGAAAGCTAGAACTTCAGTTAAGAATATTAGTGAAAAAGCTTTATGTTTAATAGAAAGGAGAAAGGACTTGTACAAGAATTATCTGAGTGATAGATTGTAAGAAAACAAAAGAAATGTAAAGAAAATGGAGAAAGCATTAAAATATGAACTAAGTAGGTGTGAAGTGGAGGCCATGGATAAAATTGCCGAGGATCTGGAAGATGCAGCAAGACGGTATAATAGTAAAATATTGTACTGGCACGTTAACAAATTGAGAGGGAGTAGTCAATCCGGACTTGTCCCATTTAAAGATAGGAATGGGGTCGCAATTAGCGATAAGGAAAAAACTAAAGAGAGATGAGCCGAACATTTTGAGAACTTGCTTAACCAACATAGAGTTGCAGGAAAAATATGGAGGAAAATGAAAAAGTTTGTGATACCTTGGATGTGAAGGAAGATTTGTTTTGTGAGGAGGAATTAGCAACAGTACAAAAAGGATTAAAGAATAATAAGGCTCCAGGTGCTGATAGGGTGGTAAATGAGTTTCTTAAATATGGTGGCTCTGAGGTTAGAAATAAGTTATTGATGATTATGAATATGATTTTTGAAAAGGGGGAAATACCTGACGATTTTAGGAAAACCTTAATTAAGCCACTTTTTAAGAAAGGTGATAAAAGTGAGTGTGGTAATTATTGAGGCATTAGTCTGGTCTCTGTAGGTAGTAAATTACTTAGTAATATGATACTTTTTAGACTGAGAGATGCCGTAGACAAAGTTTTAAGAGAAGAACAGTGCGGTTTTAGAAAAGGCAGAGGATGTGCCGGCCAAATTTTCACTCTTAGGCTAATAATTGTGAAGTGCCTGAGTTTTCAAACACCTTTGGTCCTCAGTTTAATAGATTATGAGCAAGCGTTCGATTCTGTTGACAGAAGAGCTTTAGCAAAGGTTTTATCCTTGTATGGTATACGAGACAAATACATTAAAGTGATTGTACGAGAATAACACTGCTGCAGTTAAGATATGGAATGAGGTTGGAAGTTGGTTTTGCACTAAATGAGGAGGTAAGCATGCTTGTGCTCTATCCCCCTTTATGTGGATTTTTTTATAGACTTTGTCTTGAGGAGCCCAAGAAAGGCAATGGGAGACCACGGAATCAAATGGGGAGGAAAAAGTCTCCTGGACTTGGATTATGCTGATGATTTAAGCATCCTATATGAAAGTGTGAGCAAAATGAATGAAGTTTTAGAGGTTTTGCGAGTTCAAGGTGCTACAATTGGTTTGAAAATTAATGTTGGGAAGACTAAGTTACTAAGGCTAGGAATAAGTGAAGATGAAAAGGTGACGTTGGGTAATGAAAAGATTGATCAGGTGGGCAGCTTCACTTACCTTGGTAGTATTATTAGTAAAGATGGTGGGGGAAGTGAAGATGTTAAATATAGAATAGCCAGGGCTCAGGGTGTTTTTTCACAGTTAAAAAAAGTCTGGAAGAATAGGAAGATAAGTCTGCAAATGAAGATTAGAATATTAGAAGCTACAGTGATGACAGTGGTCAAATATGGCTATGAAGCATGGACGCTCCGAAAAGCGGACGAAGAATTGCTAGATGTTTTCCAGAGAAATTGCTTAAGGATTGTTCTGGGTTGACCCCGAAGCCGCGCCGAAAAGTCGGCGGCGCGCCGCAGAAAAAAAAACGGTGGCGCGCCGCCGAGCTTGCCTCAGCGGGCTGACGCCGCCACTGATTATATCGGCGGTGGCGTCACTAATACGCCGCCGTGTTTTTTTTTTCTTTTTTTTTTTTTACTCTCTTTTTTGGTTATCGACCTCCGGGCTTCAACCGTCATCCCGGCTAATCTGTTTCTTAAAAATAAATACTGTCATCTTGGGCTCGCCATGTATATCGGTTCATAGGAAGGAGAAGAAGAAATTTTTCTTGAAACAAAAATTCTACCTTCCACTTTAAAATTCTGTTCATTTTTCTTTCTGATTTTTTGGATGAAAAGAGGTAGGTAAAAGAGCAATAGGCAATTCAGGATGTTGTCATAGGCAGCGCAATCGGGCTGTCTAAGTAAAGAACAATGTTGGCACAATGTATTATTTATTTATTTTTTGTTTTTTTTCCATACCAGGGCAATTCGTATTGAAGGAGTTGTCGTAGAAACTTCAAAAAGGGCTCATTCGATTGGAAATTGGAACAGCTAGTGCCACTTTGAATAATTGAAAGTGATTAGAAGGCAGCTAACACCCCTACCATGCCCACCGTTTCCCCAAACACATCCAATCAAAATTTTAAGATAGCCATTTTGTTCAGAGTAACTGATTTCCAGAGAGAAAATATGTTTTTTTGAGGAGGTTACTCCCCCACAACCCCTAGGGCAAGGGTTTTTTAGTTATGCCCTGGAGGTATATAAGAACGATGTTGGAACAATGTAGCCTATTATTCATTATTTTTTCCTTTAGACCAGGGCACTTCATATCGAAGAAGTTGTCGTAGAAACTTCGAAAAGGTCTCATTCAATTAGAGATTGGAGTTGCTTGAGCCCTTTTTAATAGTGGAAAATGATTGGAAAGCAACTAACAACCTTTCCGCACCCACCATTTTCCGAAACAAATCCAATCAAAATTTTGAGATAGCCATTTTGTTTAAAATAGTTGAAAATTCTGGAAATTAGGTCTTAGAGGATGACAACCACCCTCACAGCCCGTAGGGTAAGGGTTGTAATTTATGCCCTGGGGGCATATACGGTGCTTATAGGAAGCGTTGTCGTAGAAACTCAAAATGGGATCATTAGTTTGGAAATCGAAAAGCCTAGTGCCCTTTTTAATAATCGAAAGAGATTGGAAGGCTTGACATTTTTATAGTAGAGATCGATGTGGGTATAATGTATAATTTTTTTTGTTGTTGTTGTTGTTTAGACCAGGGCACTTCGTATCGAAGGAGTTTTCGTAGGAACTTCGAAAAGGGCTCATTCGATTGAAAAAAGAGAGGGCTAATGCCCTTTTTAATAGTCGAAAGTGATTGGAGGGAAACTAATCCCCCTCCCACGCCCACCCTCCCATTTGTCTTTATGTTTAAAAAGTAATTGTTGCCTTAAGATTAAATCAAAATGCACTGTGTTTATGCTAATTTCCAACAAGGCATCTCAGCAGTATCCCAAGGACGACTGAGGGTATTATGTTCAAACTTTCAGGGCTTCTTCTGCTCTTAAAATTTGACCAAATCAAAATAGCGTAAGTGTATCCAAGCTATCAAAGAAAGTAAACAAATTTTTTTGCGAATGTTATCAAGTTTTCCATTTCAGGTCAACTAGAGGAGGTATGAAACTAAATTAAACACTACTATTTAGGTCCAGATTTTTATAGGGGTCTATGTTGTTAAATTTTGCTGAAAATTGTTTTCCAGCATACAAATAGCAGGCCAAACTATAAATTCTTAAAAAAAAAACAAAAAGATTTAAAGTATGATTTTCTTTTTCCCTGAAAAGACTATGTCAATATAAAACGAACAGAAATTAATTAAAAAAAATTGTTTCCAAAAAATAAGTTTTTTCAAAGAAAAGTAAAGAACTTCATTAAACCAAAAATGAGCAAAATTAAAATCAAACAATCTACCAAGCGTGAAACTACCACAAATCAGCATCGATAAATAAATGAAAGCCAAAACGAACAGAAATTACAATAAATAACCGATTCAAACTCAAAACGAGCAGAAATTAACATAAATTGGGCTCAAAACCCCTATGCCTTCCCAAGGCCAGAACATAATTTGTACTTTACTGAAAAAAATACAAATGAATATGCATTGTCAGTTTAATATAAGTAGAGTCCTATGTTCCATTTCTACCGGTCCTATAGGAACTCCCATGCTATTCTACGGGCCCTCTACACCTTTTCAAAGAGAGTCAGAACTCCCTCACACAGTTTGACGTGGAAATTGCAAAAAAAGTTGGCAAGGTATAATGTGGTCTAACATGTTTTGAGAGTATGCACGAAATTATATAACTCAATCAGACTGTTTTTTGAGTCAACATCCGTTTTTAGGAGCCAATCAGGGAGAGAGAGAGAGAGCGGAGGTTACTCAATATACTATAACTTGATTGGTGGTTGGGATTGGAATAAAAGAAATGGTTTCCATTACAATTCATATTAGTAAGAGAATTGAATTCAGAGAGAATAGTTTATTTGAGTGGATATTAGTGGAGAAAAATGAGTGGTACATTTACGCTATTGGACATTAATGATGGAGCCGACAGCAGCAGCAGCAACGAAATACGAGTACCCAATGTGGCTGTGGAAATAACCAGAGGCTGTAGGCTATGCCTTGAATGGGACGATATGTATGCTAGATATGTGATTTCATTAAGCAAGTTTAAGCAGGAGGAGCAACTATGTTTTGCTGGAAAAGTGAATATTCTCCATATAAATAAACTTCGGGCAGCATGATGTGCTATCGAAATATATTGATGAGAACAAAATGCATCAGTGAATATTATTGTTGTAATTATGCTCAACAAAATTGTTTCTAAATCAAAGGTATTTTTCTTTTTATAGTAGACTAGCGTATATTTTCTAGAGTAGAAAAAATTCTTGTTAGTCTGAAGATGGTTGTGATATTGTTAGGTCTCTGAAAAAAGGAAGGATTTTAGAAAGAGCGAGTCATGAGGAATCTAGTGTTTTTGGAAAAACATTTCATTCTAGATGACGATTTTCTAGAGTTGTCTATTCAAAGGAAGATATTTTCTCGAGGAATGCTTGTCTATATAATGAAAAGTGATTCTCCATCATTAGACTATTGTATGAAGCTTCTACGTCGTGGTCCAAATGCATTTACACAATTTATTGATATATTGATCACGACAAGGCAAAATGATATTGTAGATATGCTTTTAAACACTAGTCTAGAAATTTAGGACTTTTTTTCATGAGAAAAATGGTCTTCAAGGAAGAATTACTCCTCTCTCATAATACCTGACACAATTTTTTGTTGTTGCAAACTCAGTTTCATTGTTATGGTGAGAGTGTCACCACATGAAAAAGTGCTTCACGCATACCTGCAGTGCGTGTACAAACTCGGTAGTTGATCATCATTCAAAAAATCCGCAATTATTTATGAGTATGATAAAAAGTATAGATTATGTAACCCGTGTAAATTGCAGAGAGGAAATGCTGTAAAAATTAAAGGTTGTAATTCCTGTCTTGAAGAGGTGTGTGACTCTCATCCTAGAGGGCACCTATGCTCCAATTGTCATTATGATAAATGTAATCAGTGGGAGAATACATATCCAGGTATGATTGGATAGAATCCTAAGCGTGATTTTAGTTTATTGCTACGAGATTGGTATCGTCGTGGTTTTAGATTATTCTGGGAGGAGGAGCCGGGTCAGCAATTCAACTGTTGGAACAACACCAGAATATGGTTTCTACATCATCGTTTTGAAGACAAGTGGTGTTATGATTATAATCCCATTGATTTTTATTTGGCTGTGGCTGAATATCACTCAACACTTGAGGACACTGTTTGTGAAATTGCTTCAAATAGGCAAATTGAAACATGTAAATTCTATAGAATGAATGAGAATAGTATCATTGACTGTACAAAGAGATATGACAAGAGTTCAGTTACACTCTACTCTAGAAAATGTGACCCCGACATTGCAGTACATCAGGATCAGTACACTGTGAATTTAGATAATCTACCTGCACTAGTTGTTGTCAACAAATACCTATACCTAGTAAATGATGAAATCTAAAAGATAGAAAAGTTGTTTTTTATCGTGTATATAAACTTTTATCATTTATTAATAAAAACATTAAAAGACATTTTTCTAACAATTAATTAGTATAGAAATAAAATCAAAATCAAATACGTTTGTAAGTATATTTTAAAACATAAAGTAGTTAAATCGAGGTAAGTCAACGTAGATGTAGAGAAACTGCTTCTAGGTACAGCCACAACATCTTAACATGAAAAAGAGTAGTGCATGAAAGCCACATGTCTTAGTCGTTACATCCTGTACTCTTCGTTGATTTTGAATAATGGTTTTCCCACTGCTTTCAATAAAGTTGCTGATGTATGGAGTGTAGAATTTATACGATAGGCTAAGAGGATCAAAAAAATCAATATTCTTCGCTGTTTGAAAGATGCTTAGCCAATGGCCAGTCTTCAAAGTTGATGGACTGCTATTAACAATGATTAGGGTATTGTTAACACTGGGAATTTTTTCAATGAAGTCCGAAGGTATACAATAGGACTTGTACTGGGACATGTATGGATCCATACTAAATACGTTGATTCTTTTGTTTGTGTTCATGGTGCTAGGTCTAGTAGAACACTGCCGTCGGGTGTGATTTCCCCATAGGTTTCAAATTGCCTCAATGATATTAGCATGATACTCTCAGTCGAATCATTGGCAAATTTACATCCTAAACGTACAGTCACTGATCATGCTATGCTCATATCCTGAGTCACCGACAAGTTTAAAATAATTGCCCCTTGATTTTTTTGAAAACATTGAATTGGTTATTCCATTTACAAATAATTGAGAGTCATGATCTAGGGATTGCATGGTCAACTCGTACAGAGTTCTATAGTATTTTTTGTCAAATGATAGAGTGTACAGTGGAATACCATTCACTTTGCACACAAGGCTAGATAGATAGACCGAAAAAATTAAAGTCATGGGGGGATTCAGTCCAGGATCCAACGGCACTGCCACTCTTCACAAAGACCAAAGTCAATTTTGATGGGATTTCTCCATTGATAAATGATGAATCGCTAAAGCTACGAGAACCGGTGGCAATGTGATGTTGATTGGTGATCGTATGTGGAACAAGAAGCGTAATGTTTTTGCCTTTTGTTCTTAGCTTCTCCGCTGCCAATGCAAAAGAGGTCATAACTTGTTGTTTTCGAGCGTAGAAAATGCCGTTGTGATAATAACATTTTCATCAGGTGCTGCAGGAAGTGTTTTTCTCAAAATGAAATTCGATGGGGCCAGTTGAAACTTTATGTCAATCTTGACATTGGGAAGTAGCCATTGGGATATATTGAATATCTCATGATTTAGTTTTCCAACCAGATGATACTCCTGGCTCACTACAGTAGTCAACTCACCATCAATATCAACACCTGATCGATATTCATAGCCCAATGATTGTCCTCTCAACTCCTTGTACGCCTTTGGTGTCATCATCATAAATTGTATGTAGCTTGCATAGTTTGATAAATTATTACTAGTGCTCACCAATGTTCCATTAATAAATACATTAATTTGTTTGAATAGGTTGTGTAGAATACAGTTTTCGTAGGAGACACTGTCGGCAACAGTTGGAGTTGTTTTATCTGACTTTTTCTTCCCCACAACATTTAAATCAATAAATGTTGATGACAAATCAATGAAATATTCTTCAATGGAAAATATTTGAAAGTGTGTATTTTCCGAGAGAGGTGGTTGGGGGTGAAATTGTTCATAGTAGCCATACTTGACACTGACATCAACATTTTCAGCATTGAATAGATTCGATGAGGAACTGACTGATGGATATGATTCCTTGTGGGGGAGATAAGTCATCTTAAGAGACGAAGTCCTTCTTTGATCTAACAATCTTTTTCTTCTTCTTACGCTGCTTACTGCTCTTCCCTGTTTTATTCCTCAAAGTCCGTGTTGATGTCCTTCGCTTCCCGCCTGGGCTGAGACTGATGAATGAATGACGTGCACGCATCCTTTTGAATTCATCCCCATTTTGTCGAGATTTTAATTGCTCACCAACGGCTCTTGCTGAAGATCTAATATTTTCCTTAACACTCTCCTTGAAACTCCTGCCCGACCCCCAGTCCTGCAGTGTGGAGGCAGCAAAATTTGATGCAGCAGGTACAAGATATTTTCTGGCAAGGGGTAGTGCAGAACGAAATAGCCTAGCAAACCAACTACCAAGACCATAGCCAGACATTGTAGTACGCCCCTTGTAGTAGTCCAATCCATTCCCTATTTGATGTGGACTCAAAGCACCAACATAACAGTCAATATCGGGACAGACAAATGGAATTTTTATATTGTTTATTTTAGGTGATTGTGCTGTTTCCGACAATTGGTCGAAAATGACAATTAATCACTACTAGGCCTTTTGTTATTGCTAGAGGATCACCCAATTCACTTCTTAGTGTTAACTGACGGATATCCAAATACGAAGTGTTCACAGGAACATACTGAAGATGCTTTATATTATAGTGATGAACAAGTTCATGAGATGTTTTTCGTTCAAGAAAACGTAGGAGGGGTAATTTTGAATTGCCGACTTTCGTCATCTATACAAGGTAAACATAGAGTAAAAGGCAAGAGCTTAAGATAAAACCAGGAGGGTGTATAATCAGAAGAAATTAATCTAGCCTTTCTTACAACAGCGCCAAAATTCTTCCATTGATCGTGTTCAGTTTAAAGCCTAGAATGTATCTTAGATTATCATTGAGAATAATGATTTCACTGTCAACAACAAAGGTAATATAAATCCTATCGTGTTCCAATGAATAATTAAAATGGAATGTACCATTCCTACGATACGAGATTTTCCTATTGATTGTAAGACACCAATCAGTTATATTATCGTATTCAATATGTTTCAATTTGGCAGTTGGATATTCGCTAGATTTAATTGTTTCCACCCATTCACAGTTAACAAAGATTGAGCAATCAAATAGTGCAACCTTTATATCATACAAGTGATGCTTTCTCAGAATGTCATAGATATTTTTTGAGAATACAATCGACAAGAGCCGCTTCATACGCACCATCATCGAATTTGATGGCGGGGGAGAGTTTTGTCCAAAAATCATTTGTCGTATTCGAGTCGTTGTAGAGAGGATCGGAAACGTTGGACATAAATGTTACATAGAAATCATTGGGCATTTTCAATATCTTCAACACCGATCCAAGAATCAAAATCAGAGTTTTATCCTAGCCACCGAACAAGTAACTGTTTCCTACCCCGGCGAGTACGAGTGTTTATTATCTTTTTGATTTGATAGATTTCACTATTATTTTTAACCTTTTGTAGTTCATAGTCATAAAAGCTACCGAGAATCTCTTCATCTTTGGTATCGCGCAAACGATAGGTTATGGGTTTAGGGTCTAGGATTTTTGCCACTTTAAAAAGTTCGGTGGACCACAAGTATTTCCCCTTTTCAAAAACATTAGTTGTTCTATTAATTCGAACAGTATCACCAACATTGAATTTATTTTTCTTCTTGACAATCGTTTCAATGGAATATTGTTTAAGAAAGGTGTCAATTGTATCATGATCAGAATGATGAACTTCCGTTGGGGTTGAATTGGACATTGATCGATGAGTTCGTTGATTATAAATCAACATGATTTTATCTAAATCATGAATAAAAGCCGGTGTATTTGTCAATGTACAGTATCTTGAAATTAAAAGTTGAATAGTTCTTATCAATCGTTCGGCCAATGCAGCCTTTAAAGGACTATGACTATGATAGAGCAGTGTACTATATTTCACTAGTACTTTTGTAACATGGGGATTAACAAATTCACTACTGCGATCCGTTTGAATTTTTTTATACGAATCCTGTTCGAGAATACTTTCAATGGCCTGAGCAACTTCAACACCTCTCTTTGTTCGCAATGGAATTGCATATGCAGAACATCTAAAAACACTGATTGCAAGTAGAATATACTTTTACGGTGTATTTTGACTTCATTGGATCTCATATAGAGTTAGGAGATCTGCTTGCATTTGATGTAAAGGGAAAAAGGCTTTAGTTTTTCGATATTGATTAGCACGAAGTCTATGATTTCTATGCAGAGTGTAACTTGATTCATTTTGTAGATAGTCTTGTGCACTTTTAGTGTGAACACCAGTGACTATGGAAAGAGTTGTGGGTGAACTTAAACTCCCCGCTTCACCAATATTTTCATAAACACCTTTCAGAACTTCAACCATTTTGAACGTAAACACATTGTGTAACGTCCGCTACCCTTTTGTATACTAATTGTGGATGGTGATGGTGAAATGATACGTATTCGTTTTTGCCTCGCAACCATTGTCAACTAGTTCCACTAATTGTGCTAGTATTTTCCAAGATTGATTAAAAATCTCCTACTTGTTCCTCTGCATGTTTTAATGTTGGTGTTGTTGTTGATGATGCATGTTCATTTAATTTTTTTAGAATTTGCCTATTGCTAATAACGCTTTTGGGGAAGTTTGATGTATTTAGAAAGTTGTATAGATAGTGTCAAATGATAATAGTCCTTTACGATTTGTAGCCATATCATAGATTAAATCAAGTAGATTATAGCTCTTGCCCTGAATTATAATCCCTTTCCCATTGCTCTCAACTTGAATATGATCTTGACCCTTTCCATGAGATAGGTTAGGAGTCGTTTACTTTGTTCACGATATGAGTGGGGCATTATATTTCCAATTTTCAATACTATCGAATCCTATTCCTCCTTCTTTAATTGTGTTCGAGCAGCAGAATCCTGAGGAGATGATTCTTTTTTGTGATCAATACCAGTGGCCTTCGCACGAAAGGGCTTATGTGTGTCCACTCGGCGAAGTGCATCTTGAAGTAAAAGCAGTTTTTTATCATCCTCAATATTCTCATTGTCAATGAATTTTCTCAGATTTTTTTCAAATTGCTCCACGGGTGAGCGAGAGAGTTCTATTGTAGTCAATTTGTAGGATTTTGTCGTCTAAAGAAAACAGTCTACAAGTCCTGCAATTATCGGTAGTAAAAGTGTGAAAAAGCTACCACCCGCCTGAAGAAGTCGTTTCTTTTTAAAGTTCTTTCTTTTGTTTTTAGAGGCCAATGTAAGTACAATGGAACGATGTTGCTTTGCCTGTTGCTTAACTACTTCTGGCAGTTGAACATTGCCCTCGGTCAAATTTAAACAAAGTTCGGATATTAGATTAATGAAATCATTGTGAATACCATGTTTTAGTATGGTTTTCCCAAGGGAGGGCTTTAAAGTACTTAGAACTGAGAAAAAATGTTTATTTTCAAGTAGTTTCTTCAATGTCATGATAGCAATTAATAGGTCTCTTTAGTGTTCACGGGAAGATATACTGTAATATCATTGTCGAAAATATCTCTGACTACACGCAGATCCACGGGTATATTTTGATTAAGATCCAATAGGATATAGCCGTAGAGTTTATTAGTTGCCTGATTGTATGCTGAGAGCAGAAATTTAGGGGCGCCTGGATAGATTTGTTTATTGAGAGTTATTCGGGAGCTGGAATCACGAACAACTCTGTAGATGATATAGTAGGTGCAGTTTAATGCAAGTGTTCGCATACATTTGCTCTGATGAAAGAGATTGTGTAAAACCAGAGAAACGGAAAACTGTTCATAATGAGAGCGAACGGTGAATAATTGCAGCATTTCCTGGGACCATTGTTCAATAGATTCAGCCAGATCGTCAATAATCAGCCAAGAATTTGCTTCAATAATTTTGAAAACATCAAGTGTCTGTATTAATTGTATCTGCACCAGTGTGGTCTGGGCAAACGCTTTTATTTTATCGAATGACTCCTGCCAAATAATGTAATAATAGTAAATTTTTTTCGGCTTTTCCACAAACATTTTATCACAATTTTTACTTATTTTAGTTAAGAGTGCTGTTTTGCCCGACATTGACGGTCCACACAGAAACGATCTGAATGGTGTTTTAAATTGATACATGTTCCCTTCAATAGTTCACCTGGACAACTTACTGTAGACTATAGTTGTCTAATGACTAAATAATTTCCCTACTAGTCCGTTCAAGAAAAAAATCAGTAAAGAATCATATTTCTTGTATTAAAAACAGCACTTTACAGAAAACAAAGAAAAATACACTTTTTAAATTTATTTATAAAAAAAATGCACTATAAAAAACACTTAAAATATTATCACCTTTTCTTTTTTCAATAAAACATTTATATTTACAAAAAAAAATCTGCTCTAAGTAAAAAAAAAAGATAAATTTTGTAGTGGCGGTGCGTCCCCCACTGGCGACCGCCCCCCCAGGCCGCGAGGCCCACCTCCCCCGGGCCGCGAGCCCCCCCCCCCCCTCCCCCGGACCTCAATACTCCCCCCAAGGTTTTGGGAAAAATTTTTATTGAACTTTATTCAAACCGAGACTTTCCCTATGGATAACACATTCGGCCCGGTCTGAAGTTAAATAGTGCCCAAGGGGGAGGGTAGTCACTACGTTTTGACAAACATAGACCTTGTCGGAAATGGTACTCATGGCAATTTTTTCTAAATTTACAGTAAAGTTCCTGTAGTTGAGGGAACGAATTGCCAATAATTTGGTTCGTGGAATTGTATTTTCAACAATACAATTTCTATAGATGTCCATGTTGAAATTCTTATCCATATAGCGCGTGGGTACTCCTTTGCAACGTTTCTTGATTTCCCCCTCGTTTGTCTGTATAAAGTACACCTTCGGACTTACAAACATACCACGGGAAATCATGTCGCTTCCCGTTTCTGATTTAAAAAATAAAAGCTGATTTGGCGCCCGACGTTTCACTAGCTCTGGGTAAATCCCACTCCAATTAGTGTAGTCCTTCCGTGAGCTGATAATTTCACCGTGAGCCATATCATCAATTAGATTTGGGGTTTTTACTTTTAACAGTAGAGAATCTGTGTCCCCGTAGCAAACCTATACTTGCCCCTTCTCCGGCCACTGTACCCTAGCCACATTACAGTAGAATTCCAACATGAGCTTTTTAGAGATCTCCAAGATCGCACTGCCTGCAGCAATATTTTTATTCAGGACAATGCTTCTTTTTTTTCTATTCAATAGTACCATGTCCGGGCCAATGATTGTGAAGAAAGTGTAATTTGGATCGGCAATAATTAGAGCACATTGTTTGGGATCGGTCACGACGTCACAACGATTCCTATTGCGAACACTCTCACATATTTTACCAAAAGCCGAATTCAAAATGAGCTTATAAATTTCTTTTTTGGCCTTCGTTTGTGCTTCAGAACGTTTCTTGACAAAAGTGTCAACAAACGTTTTCAGATAGGGTTTTTGGCTAAACTGGAGGGCTCTATGAACCTTAGTGACGTTTAAACCGTTGTTGCACATTCATTTTAAAGCCACATGAGGTACAACAATATTTTTTTTCGGCAGAAGGTCAGCAATAAGTTTTTGTTTTGAAGGTGACCAATGCAGTCCGTCCACCTTGACTAAACTCCTATTGCGGGGGCTCAAAGAGTCCCTAGTCACAAGTCTATTGATGCATGGAAATACAAAATCCTTTACTGAATCGTTAAGCTCAACTGGTATCTCCCCATCAATTTCAAAAACCATCCAAACGGTCCATTCTCCTCAAAACTGTCAATTTTAGGGAAATGGGGGGCTTGAGGGTAATTGAGTCATTTATAGTCACCGCAGGGTAGCGCATAATGGGACATGAGCGAGGGGTAGGGAGAATTCAAATCAAGGAGAACTGCATCCGATTTTGTCCCCGTCTTCTCTCCAGTTGGATCAGTTTCCAAGATACGATCTCCGTGAAAAACGTACCCACCCCTCATTGACCTTTCGATGAACAGGTGCTGATCGATGTCAGTGATTAGCCCAATTTTTTCCCCGCTAATTTTTAGGTTGAGGTCCCTCACCAAAAGAGGAGATGAAAAATAATACCCCAAATCAAGATTAAATTCCCCATAGATTTTGTCCATATTTTTACAAATAATGTATAACAATGTTAACACATCACTTGACAAATACAGCTTGCAGTAATCAAACCCATTTTTACACCCTCCCTCTGCCCACACTTTCTTAGCAAAACTGTATTCATCGGGCGTGCCCCTACGATCGTGTAGACTGTCGTAAGACGATTCGATCGAGGAAATAGTTTCCTCGGCGAATTTCGACATGGAACAATAATAATCATAAGGATATATGCCCTTGGCCGTCAACAAATCATATAAATTCTTTGGAAATTGTTGCTTGAGAAGGGGGAAAGCGTTGCAGCCGTCATCGTTTTTCTGCACTTGAATTAATTCACTCAATGATTTGGGTAAAAAACTGTAGGAATCTAAAAAGCGAATTTTATTCGTGTACTCAATGTCGTCTTCAACAAATCTCCACATAAATTCCAAACAAAGCAACTTTTCTGATGATTTAGGAATGATTTTGTAGGAAAAGCTGTCTATCACCCATGCATTATCCACTGTTCCATTTCTTTGAAGATGTGCCATTGAAGGTAGCACATACTTCAGATCGTAGTTAGAATTATGTATAAAAACCGGAAGAAATAGTTGCTGTTTAATTTTTAAATTACATGAATTGTGAGTCAATAAGATGATTATGATCTTGGACCGCCTCTTTCGGGACAAGGGCACCCCTGCAAACCCAAAAAATTGTCTCCTTGTCTAGTGCCAGTTGCTCTTTATATGATGACGACATTGGGTAGTTGTTGTGACGCAATCTTGAGACTGCACCGTTCACTGTTTTTATTAAAGACATCAATAACTTCTCCATGCTACCCTCATCCATAGCCCAAACAAACTCTTCCAGCTGCATTTTATTAATGGAATCGCGACGGGCATGCGCATAGGAACACGCAACTAGTTTGTTTTCCTTGACTATATTTGGCCTGGATGGGTCTGATACCTCCACCAGTCTTGATTCACAGTCTAAAGATACTTTATCAACTTGTATCAGGGAATTTTGGAAGTTTTTAAATTGTAAGATATCTTTGCCTTCTGTCGGCATTTCTATTCTTTGATTGCCATGAATTTTACAATGTCTCATGTGATCCGTGAATGTTCGCTCAGATCTAAATGGGGAAAGGCACATGGGGCAATAGAGACATTCCCCTTTCCGAACACCTTGAGATAAGAGTCGACTTATTGCTGTAACGGGGAAAAAATGACCATAGGAATTTACATCTTAGGGGGGCTCGTAAATAACCCAAACCCAATTTTTAACATTATGTACCGACGGTGTCCTAACTGAATATAAAACTCCTTTTTTATTTGGTTTCTTTCCCCTATTTATAAATTATGTGTCATACTGGAGAACAACCACCCCCAACCAAAGATTTTCATTTGCTTTTTCAAATACAGTTATTCCTTTCAAGGACACCGGATACTTCCCCTCTAAACAACCAAAATTTACTTTAGGGAAATGTTCACCACCGTTACGCGTAAGTCCGTCTAGATTTTTCATTGAAGAATCATCTCACAATGGTTTTTAAGCTACTGATAAAAATGCATATTTAAAACATTGCATTCTCGTGTCAAAACCGAAACTCTGAACCCTTTTGGCACCCATAAAATCTGGATTGCATGTAATTCTTCTATCCCGCCCTCCCCTCAAAATAAAGTTTTTTTTTAAATCTACTGAGATTCAGATCCATGTGTTCAATGTATAAAATTGTGGACCCACTTCCCCTCTCGTTAAATGTGTCCAATGTCGATATTAATTTATTAACCCAGTTGAAAAAGTTACCCTCAAAATCATTTAGACCAGGGTAAAAAGTTTGGTTGCCAGTTGAAAATGAAAATTAAAAATGTCCCCAGATGTCCCCTTTTGTAAATAAACTTTTTGATTTACCGATGCCTTAACCCCCCTTGACCCCCCAATTTTTGAATCTGAATCTAAATATGTTCGCGAATTCAGTGGATTTAGCTATGAAGAACATTTACAGGGTCTGTTAAAATAACGCTCCCGTCAATCACATTTTTTTCGGTGGGATTAAAATCTACCCTATGTGTTTGTAAGTGATCTACAGCAGATTCCAACAAATAAAATTCACGTAGTTCCGGGGACATGACACTATTTTCATGTCCTGCACCTATTTGCACAGGACCCAATTCACTAATTATAAAATCATCGTCTAAAATATCCCCGGGAACATTAGGTCCAATAGTTTGCATTGTTGTTGCTGTATTACTACTACTATTACTAGCACTATGTGTATCATTAAGCGGAATTTTGGAGGGTAACATAAAATTGTCAATAACATCACCCTCAATCTGTTCAAGTGCAATGGATAGCGATGGCATGAGGTCCCCTAGGTCTGCTAGTACATAGTTCAAGGTTTTTGGGGACAGCTGATCTAGTCCATCAGTATTGTCCTGTGATGGGATTTTTTCATGAGGACCCGGTTCAGATATACTAGCAACATCACCTAAATGCTCACGCATAAATATATCTGCCCACTCCAGATCCTCCATCATGTCATTGTCACAAGTTAAATCGTCTAGGCTAGCCATGTCCCCAAAACAATCATTAAGAAAACCCCTATGCCACTCCATATTGTCTAGAACTAATGAAGGGTCGTCTCTAAACTCCATTGGTGGTGCTAGAATTGGTTCAGGTCCAGTAAATCTTGATGTTTCATGACTCAATGGCGCTGCTATTTCATTAATCTATAGAAAAAGGTTTTATTTTCTATGTGAAATAAGCATTATTTCATAAAGTTGAAAAATCATGTTCATTTCTAGTCGTATGTTTACCTGAATATTTAACACGTACCATTTTTCCATACCACCCACAAAACTCAATTCCTCCTCCTAGAATTATTTAAACTAAATTCTTACCCCCGTCTCTCAGATAAAGTTCAGAAAAAAAAATCAACTAAATAATTGTCTTAATAGCTCATTAAAAAAAATTGACTTTTTTTCCTACAAATCTATTCATCCATAAAAAATAGCAATCAGATTCCTTTTCCTACAAATCTACTCGTTTAATGTTGTTGTTTTTTCTTAATTGGATTCTTATTTATCAAACAAATGCATAATAAATTACGAATTTTTGCTTATAGCATTATTTACAGAACAAATGCATAATAAATTACTAATTTTGTTGGTAACATACAACAAAATAGAGAAAATCATTACGTTGTTATTGAATTTGCAAGATTCATTATATTATCTCCATGAATTATCGAGTAGACAGAAAAAATAAGCAGCGCATGCACCGCTCACACACACACAAACACATACACACACAAACACACAACAAAATAGTGAAAAGCATTACGTCGTTATTGAATTTGCAATATTCATTAGTCTATCTCATTGAATAGACTAATGAATATTACAAATTCAATAACGACGTAATGCTTTTCACTATTTTGTTGTGTGTTTGTGTGTGTGTATGTGTTTGTGTGTGTGTGAGCGGTGTGAGCTATCTCATTGAATGTTGGCTGGCCCCCAACCCCTCATTGCAGTTCCTGGCTGAAGTGCCACGAAACGGAGATCAGCACGGCCGGTTTGGACCTTAAGGGTCTAGTGCCGCATCCTTTACCTTTACCTTCCTATCTCATTGAATTATCGAGTAGACAGAAAAAATAAGCAGCGCATGCACCGCTCACACATACACACACGCGCACACATGCGCACACACTCACAAACACACACACACACGTATGCGCACACACGTTCAAACACACGTTCACACACACGCACACACACACACACACACACACACATGAGCACACACGCACACGCACAGTGCAAAGTTGAATAATAGCAAAAAAAGATGGAAAAAAAATCAACTAAATAATTGTATAATTACACAATTAAAAAAAAATCGACTCTTTTTTTCCTACAAATCTAGTCATCCATAAAAAATAGTCATAAAAATAGCCTATTTTCAGTGTGTAGTTTGTTATTTTCAAGATTTTCCGGAGCAAATGATAAAATTGAAACTGTTAAGTCCCGCAATTCTTTATTATGCAAACTAGAATCTGTAATTATGTCTAGCGGTACAATTCTCAGTCCTTCAAATTGACTTGGGAAAAAGAATCATTAGCAAGAACTAATATTTGAAAACTCATATTTAGATTTGCACCTTGCATGTTGAGGACTGTAGGGGCCACATCATTCCCACCTTGCATTGGTCGTGAAGGGCTCGGTAATGTCTGATAGGGGGTGACTTCACAATCTTGTGCAGCAGTAACGTTATGAGCTATCATCCACTGTCTTTTCAGCTTTCTACCGGGCTGCATAGGGGTTGGCACGGGTGGGTTTTGGGCAGGCAGCACCGGTCTGGAATGGATGTGGGTGGCTCCCGATGGGCCAGTTATCTCAACTTGTTGCATTGGAGTAATGCCATTAGCCTTAGCCTTCTTTTGAGGAGGAGAGTGATTGTAGGAATTTTCTTCCTTAAAAAAGAAGAAAAATTTAGCTTTGAAAAACGATTTCCCTTTTTTACAGATAAATTGCCCTCTAAAGTTTATTCTGATGTTTGTAGTGTTATAACTAATAACACTTTAGAAATATTTAAAAAGACTTCTAAAGTAAAATTTTGGAAAATTTGTTATTGGGGGGAAGGGGGATTTCAAAAACATCTTGCCATAATATAATTTGCCATATAAAGTCGATTCTGATAGTTGTAGCACTCTATGTCTTAGAGCTTTAGAAATAATTAAAAAGGTTTCTAATTTAGAATTTTGGAAAATTTGAGCTTGGAGGGAAGGGAGATTTCAAAAACATCTTCCCATAATATAATTTGCCCTATAAAGTCGATTCTGTTATTTGTAGCACTCTATGTCTTAGCGCTTTAGAAATAATTAAAAAAGCTTCTAAAGTAAAATTTTGAGTTTGGGGGGAAGGGGGATTCCAAAAACATCTTCCCATGATATAAATAGCCCCTTAAATTCAATTCTGATTTTAGTGTACTATTCTTTAATTAACGATTTAATATCAATTTTTTTAGTATACCATAACGCTAGACCCTATTTTAAATTGACGACATTGTTCAAACATCACACACGTATTGCATTTCAAAGGCTTTACTCTCACCAAATTTGACCACAACAAGTATCTATTTCTCAAGGAAATCATTGGCACTGTCCTTAAACATGTGGTATTAATAATAATTCCAGATAATGAACATGTAAAAGGTTGTTTGGAAATTGTCACTCTTGCTAACAGGATAAGACACAGATGCCTTTAGTTAGACCAGAAAAAGACGAAATATCTTAAACACACAATTGAGAAAAGGGACATTTTTTTGAACGAAATAACTAAAACTAAGGAATTAAGCTCGTAAACAGAACAGTGGAGGAGGGGTTTTTATTTACATAATAGAAAAAAAGCGTACTTTGTGTTTTCTAGTGAGTATACTCATCATATTTTAGGGTTTGTATTGATGGAGGGGGGAGGGGGGGCTAAGTCACCTGAAATTTGAATTTACTGGTAAAATGATTTTTATCTGGAAATAAATTAATAAATTCAGTAAGCTATACTCACGTTGACAATTGAAGTATCCATTGTTTCAAAGTTAATAATATTCAATGTACTTTCTACGATATGTTAAAACATAATGAAAATTAAATCCGTAATGTAAGAACATTTCATACAAAGTCTCAGGGACGAATAAAAAATGGATGTTGGCTCGAAAATCACTCTGGTTGACTTACATAATTTCGTGCATACTCCCAAAACATGTTGGACTACTTTATATCGTGCCAGCTTTTAAAAAAAAAAGTCTGCTTAAGTTATATAATTTCGATCATACTCTCAAAACATGTTAGACCACATTATACCTTGCCAACTTTTTTTTGCAATGTGCATGTTATACTGTAGTGCCTCAGACGTGGATTTTCTTGTGCAATTCTTATCAATAACAAAAAAAACAGTCTGCTTGAGTTATATAATTATGACCATACTCTCAAAGCATGTTTGACCACATTATACCTTGCCAACTTAAAAAAAAATGTCTACGTCAAACTGTGTGAGGGAGTTCTGACTCTCTTTGAAAAGGTGTAGAGGGCCCGTAGCATGGAAATTCCTATAGGACCGGTAGAAATGGAACATAGGACTCTACTAATATACATATACTGATATTTAGTAATCAAAATGTTAATATTATTTGATTTATTAAAGTTATAGAAGTAAAAACATTTATATTTTTTCAGTAAAGTAAAAATTATGTTCTGGCCTTGGGAAGGCATAGGGGTTTTAAGCCCAACTTATGTTAATTTCTGCTCGTTTTGAGTTTGACTCAGCTACTTATTGTTATTTTTGTTCGTTTTGGGTTTCATTTATTTATCGATGCTGATTTGCGGTAGTTTCCCGCTTGGTAGATTATTTAGAGCTAGTATAGGAATATATCTATAGAAATGAATTACATTTTTTTCCACAGTTAGCAGAGCACATTGAAGTTCAAGTAGCCTTAAACTTTGACTTGGAACTTCATAACTTGACCACTTCCTTCAGAAAAGAATTTTGGAGGGTTATTCCGTGTTGATAAGAAAAGAGGGTAAAGGTGCAGTTTAGTTCCCCCTGTAGTGTAGGGCGCAGGAGCCCTATGGTAAAGGTGCGGGTTTGTTCTCCCTTATATAACAACTTATTTCAGCAGATAAAAAGAAGAAGCCCATTTGCGGCATTCTGTGGGACCCCAAGGTCCAATACTAGTATCAGATCCCGCGAGTGGCAGTTTACACTCGTCAAGTTCTGGCTGTACCGGTCACATGTGCCCCAGCTAAACGGCTTTTTAGCACGACAGGACTGATAGTGACTGCAAAAAGATCAATGGCTCCAGGCAGAGTGAACAAACTCACTTTTGTTACATGAATTGTATATCAATAGCTGATTTAAAATTGTTGGTGTTGTTAAACCATGGTATCTGATTTGTATACAGTGTTTTTTCGATGTTGTTATTTGTTTGTTTTTTTTTCTAAATCATTAACAAGAAGGAAATGACTAAACACGGGATTTTATAGGAACAATGAGATGTTAAACATAAACACAACATAGGTTTTTCTGGGTCTAGTTGCTAAAAATGAGGATTCTACTTGGTCTGATCGACGGTGAACATAAACACTTTCCGCACGGCCCAACAAATTCCTGTTTTGTCATATTGTTCTTGTATGTTTTTAGCCAACCATTTAAAAATCCGTACTAAAATTGAGGTTGAACGTGCTTGGTGAAGTGGAATTTTTATTATTACTTTTAATCAGAAAAATCGGCGCGCCGCCGCCGATACTGAATCACACATTCGCCACCGTCATTTCGGCGTGGCGTGACTTCGGGGACTAGTTCTGGGTACCCGGCTGACTGACCGTATTTCAAACAATAGGCTATACGAAGAATGTGGTTCAATAACGCTCTCTAGGGCTATAATGAAAGAAAAGTTGATGTGGCTGGGGCATGGTGTGCGGATGAAGGATGAGAGATTGCCGAAGGTTGTTCTTTTCGGCCAACCGTCTAGGGCTAAACTGGAAGCAGGTCACCCCCGCCTAGGTTGGGAGGACGTCATAAAGAAAAATTTAAAGGAAATGGGAAGTTCGTGGGCGGATGTAAAAAGGGAGGCTTTGAATAGATTGGGGTGGAGGAGGAGCGTGCGTAGCTGTGTTGGCCTCAGGCGGCTTGGTGCTGCGGTGAGTTGTTAATAGTATTAGTAGTAGTAGTAGTAGTAGTAGTAATCATATGCTATAGCTCAGGGGCGGATCTAGGATTTTTTTAGGGGGGTTGCAAAATAGTTTTATCTGGTAAACTTGCGTCAGGGCCAAGTTTATTTAACACAATCTTGCGTTATTTAAGTAAATTACACTACTTTAGACTACGATAGGGAGGGAGCGCCCCTCGCCCCCCTCTCTGGATCCGCCCACTGCTATAGCTCTTATTTCAAGTCGGTGATCTTCTCGGTACTGAATTTACCTCCATGTGTGATTGAGTGCATAATTTACCGAAATATTGTTTGAAATGATTTTAGAAAGGGATAATAATGGAAGGAGACTTAATCAGGGGCATAATTTGCAATGAGGTTGGGGGAACTGTCCCCTCCAGACCCCAGTCCCCCCCCCGACATCAGTGTGCCCCCTCCTCCAGCTGAAATTTTGTTTCTGCAAAAAATCTTGTCAAAATTAAGATACGCCCGCATAGTTCAAGTATCCAGAGAAACAAGTCAGTTTTTTTTAGTTTACCTTTGCCTTTATGGAAATATATGACTCATTTTTTTTGTTTTCACTGTCGTTTTCACTTGATTTGCCCCCAATTCTGCCCCCCCCCCCAGAGTTTTGACGAAATTACGCTACTGGACTAACCTGACTAATAGAAACATCCTGCATATTTTGAAGTAAGAATTTTATCGTTTTAACGTATTCTTTTAATATATATATTTTATGTTGGCTGTATGGGGGACCATCAGGGCAGGATGCATTTGCGAGTGACTTGATTATTGTATTTGGAAAGAGCATTAAGAAGCAATCAAGTAGTTTGTTCACCTTTTCTCTATTTCAGCTATGGAATCCCGTATATCTTTACCAAAAATATTTTTTAAAAGTGACACTTTCTTCTTTTTCAAATAAAGAGACATAGACGCATTTCTCAATATCTAGAAGGAAAGTAATTCTCCCAAACCAACCCTTTCCCACCACAGCCACTTCTGTAGGTCTTACTATCTCTGAAGATGTTTGTGGGAAATCAACGAATGAATTTGCTTACTGTACGAAATATTAGCAACAGAGGAAAAGAGACTCTACTTGTAAAGAAAAGCTTCCGACTCAAAAACTATTTGTTCTTTTTGCTGGGTTAATACTTTTCAGTAAAAAAGAAATTTTTAGATAGGTTTTGACAAGGGAGGACTTAGTCAAATAGTTAGTGGTAACAAACTGTAAGTAAGGAGTGGCTTGGCCCAATAGTAACCGAAACTCTAAAAAGCGGAATATTTATTACAATAAATATACCAAAGAATTTGCTTATTATGATTATTTCAAATGTATAAGATACATTATGCTTTTTCATTAAGCTACGATACATTTCACCAAGGCACTATGTATGGAAGAAGTTGTCGTGGAAACTTTGGAAAGAAGTCATTCGATTGGAAACCGAATTTTCCCCCAATGACATCCAATAAAAATTTTGAGATTGAGGTGAAAATTTTAAAAATGTCGAGGGAAAAGTACAAATTACGCTTCGTGCATACAGATTGTCAAAAAGGCATACCAGCAACATTTAAGCTTAGGTACGGATTATATCAAGCTGAAACCTTCAGAACATGATATTGGGGATATTGAACTGACCAAACAAAATACGTTCTTACTACGATTGCTGTTACCCCTACTACTTCTATTACTGCTACTACTACTACAGCTGCTACTATGGTACTAGTGGTACTAGAGCTAAGGGTATGACTGTAAAAGTTTCGAAGAATACTGAGTGAAAACTTAAACTAAATCAAAACACACTATGTGAAGGTTGTCAAAAGGTGTATATCAGGAACGGCTTAGGGTATTGAAATTGAATTTTCAGGGAATAATTAAGGGGAAGATCAATTGACAAAAAGGTGATATGTGCACAAAACTACTACTACTTATATATTACTACTGCAACTACTACCACTGCTACTACTAGCTATTACTATACTCATGGGCACAAATAAGTGGGGGGAAGGGGGCGCCAGCCCCCCTTCCCTGACTGAATGACGGTGTCATATATTGGTGTTAATTTTTAAAAATTTCCACAGAATAAATTTTCAAATAAAAGTAAAGAGCACTATTAAGCCAAAAATAGGTATCAGAAATAAAGTCAAATAGTCTTCCAAGCGTAAAACTACCACACATCACTATCAACCATTAAATGAAACTCAAAACGAACAGAAATTATAATAAGTAGCCGAGGCAAACTCAAAACGAGCATAAATTAACATAACTATGGCTGACAACCCCCATGCCTTCTCAAGACCAGAACATAACTTAGGCTTTACTGACAAAAAAAGGACCGAGGATTGTCAGTTTAATTTACCTATACTGATATTTATTTCTTAAAATAAAAAATGGGTAAAAAAATAAATAAAAAATTTTTTTACTTATTTAAGTAAAAAAAAGTGAAAACATTTAAACATATTTTGTTCCAGTAAAGCGCAAATTATGTTCTGGTCTTGAGATGGCATGGGGCTCGTCAGCCTACTAATGTAAATTTTTGCTCGTTTCGAGTTTGACTCGGCTATTTATTCTAATTTCTGTTGGTTTTGAGTCACATTTATGTATTGATAGTGATTTGTGGTAGTTTTACGCTTGGAGGATTACTTGAGTTCATTTCTGCGCATTTTTGGTTTAATGGAGCTCTTTAATTTTCTTTGAAAAGCTTATTTTATGCAAAAGTGTTTTTAGATTAATCTCTATTCGTTTTTTATTGACAAAGTCATTTTCATGAAAAAATAGTATTTTACATCTTTTCATTTTTTTTCTATTAGAATCCATAGTTTGGCTAAATTGTGGGGGTTTGACATGCCCAATATCCCTAAAGACATAGTTGCTGGACCGTTCTACTATGCTGAGCAAAATATTTGTCTCAAAATTTTGACTAGATGTGTTTGGGACATAAATCAGCTTGAGAGACGGGCTGATTGCCCTTCAATCTCTTTTTACTCTTAGAAAGGACCTTAGAACTTTTAACTTAGAACCGAATTAGCTTTTTTAAATGTTTCAATGACATTTCTAGCTATTATAGAGTGGTTCTGCCTATGATATTGCTTATATACCTTTTTGAAAACCTGCATGTATACAGTTTTTTTGTTTAATTGGAACACCCCCTAATCACTTCCTAGAAGTTTCACCTTAATACTCTTAGCATCATTAGTTACAGTAACTGTAGTTGTAGTACTAAAAGTATACACATAGTGCCTTCTGGCTAGTTCAAAATCCACCACAACTTACTCTTAAAGATCTATCTTAATAATATAAATTGTTCATGAGATATTTCTTTGTCACCTTTTTGAAAGTTCACATGCTCACAGCTTGTTTTGATTTAGTTCAACGTCCGCCTAAATATTTCTTAAATTTGATTACTGAAGACATTTTTACATTCTCTTTGGGCTATTGGCTACAAAATGGCTGTCTCACAATTTTGATCAAGTGTGTTTGGGAAAATAGGATATCAGGGAGAGGGGGGGGGGCTATTTTCTCTTCATCACGCTTGACTCTTAAAAAAGAACTAGAAGTATTCATTTCTAATCAAATGAGCCTCCTCTAAAGTTCACAGGACCACCTCTTCATAAAACCTTACATCCCCCCTAGGCATAGCTTAAAACCCTTATCCCCATACTTTGGGGGGTTGTGTCAACCCCAAGGCCGTGTTATGAGATCTTAGGACTATTTTTGAACAAATCGCTATCTTAAAATTTCTATTGGATGCATTGGGGGGAAATGATCCGGGGGGGGGGGGGGGTATAGCTGCCCTCCGATAAATTTGTCCCTTAAAAATGGCTCTTCAACTTCCCATTTAAAATCCAATGAGCCCCCTCCGAAGTTTATACGACCACCGTGTCAATAAAAACTTTAAATGCCCTCGGGGCATACCTTACAACCCTTGCCCTGAGGACTGTGAAGGGATTCTCATCCTCAAAGACACAATTTATGGACTTTTAAACTACGTCAAACAAAATAACTTTTTCGAAATTTCGACTGGAATTGTTTAGGGAAATTATGGGCGTGGAGGGGGTGGCTGCCTTCCAATCACTTTTGACTACTAAAGAAGGCACTAGCCCTTTCAATTACCAACCGACTGAGTCCTTTTCGAGGTTTCTACGACAACAAATGGCCATTTTAAAATTTCTATCAGATACGTTTCTGGAAAATACGACGTGTGCGTGGGGGGGGGGTCTATTTGCCTTCTGATCACTTTGACTCTTAAAAAGAGCACTATAAATTTTGATTACCAATCCAATGAGCCCTCTTTGAAGTTTATACGACCATCATTTCTATAAAAGCCTTATAGGCCCCCAGAAGTAATTTACAACCCTTGACCTGAGGGCTATATGGGGGGGGGGGGGTTATCCTCAAAGAAATAATGACTGGACCTTTCAACTACACTGAACAAAATAGCTATCTAAAAAATTATGATTGAATGTGTTTGGGCAAATGATTGCTGAATGACCTCAAATCACTTTTGACTGCTAAAAAGGCCAGTAGAAGTTTTGATTACCAATCAATGTGGCCCCTCTGAGGTTTATACGACCATCCTTTCTATAAAAAACCTCATATCCCCACAGGGCATAACTTACAGCCCTTGCTCTGAGGGTTATGTGTGTGTGTGGGGGGGGGGGGTGTCATTCTCAAAGACATAATTTCTGGACCTTAAAACTACACTGAACAAAATGGCTATCTCAAATGGGAAGTCTTTGGTCAAGTAATTGACGGGGGGGAGGGGGAGCTAGTTGCCCTCCATGAACTCTTTTGAGGTTTCTATGATATTTCTTTCTATAAGAAATGCCCTGGTCTAAAAAAAAAAAAAAAAAAATATATATATATATATATATATATATATATATATATATATATATATATATATATATATATATATATATATATATATATATATATATTATGCCTACATCGCTCTTTACTTAGGCAGCGTAAATTATAATAAGTAGCCGAGGCAAACTCAAAACGAGCATAAATTAACATTACTAGGGCTGACAACCCCAATGCCTTCTCAAGACCAGAACATAACTTAGGCTTTACTGAAAAAAAATGATCGAGGATTGTCAGTTTAATATACCTATACTGATATTTATTTCTTAAAATAAAAAATGGGTAAAAAAATAAATAAAAAAGTTTTTTACTTATTTAAGTAAAAAAAAGTGAAAACATTTAAACATATTTTGTTCCAGTAAAGCGCAAATTATGTTCTGGTCTTGAGATGGCATGGGGCTCGTCAGCCTACTAATGTAAATTTTTGCTCGTTTCGAGTTTGACTCGGCTATTTATTCTAATTTCTGTTGGTTTTGAGTCACATTTATGTATTGATAGTGATTTGTGGTAGTTTTACGCTTGGAGGATTACTTGACTTCATTTCTGCGCATTTTTGGTTTAATGGAGCTCTTTAATTTTCTTTGAAAAGCTTATTTTATGCAAAAGTGTTTTTAGATTAATCTCTGTTCGTTTTTTATTGACAAAGTTATTTTCATGAAAAAATAGTATTTTATATCTTTTCATTTTTTTTCTATAAGAATCCATAATTTGGCTAAATTGTTAAGGGTTAAAAAGTCCTATTTTCCACAGAACATAGTTTCTGGGCCGTTTCTTTATGCTGGATGAAACGGCAGTCTCAAAATTTTGATTGGATGTGTGTGGGAGACGTATAGGCCTTTGAAACTGATTGCTCTACAATCTCAGTTAAATGTTAGAAAGGACCCTAGAACTTTTAATTTTGAATCGAATTAGCTTCTTTAAATGTTTCAATGAAATTTCTAGCTATTATAGAGTGGTTCTGCCTATGATATTGCTTATATACCTTTTTGAAAACCTGCATGTATACAGTTTTTTCGTTTAATTGGAACGCCCCCTGATCACTTCCTAGAAGTTTCACCTTAATGCTCTTAGCATCATTAGTTACAGTAACTGTAGTTTCAGTACAAAAAGTATACACATAGTGCCTTCTGGCTAGTTCAAAATCCACCACAACTTACTCTTAAAGATCTATCTTAATAATATAAATTGTTCATGAGATATTTCTTTGTCACCTTTTTGAAAGTTCACATGCTCACAGCTTGTTTTGATTTAGTTCAACGTCCGCCTAAATATTTCTTAAATTTGATTACTGAAGACATTTTTACATTCTCTTTGGGCTATTGGCTACAAAATGGCTGTCTCACAATTTTCATCAAGTGTGTTTGGGAAAATAGGATATCAGGGAGAGGGGGGGGGGCTATTTTCTCTTCATCAAGCTTGACTCTTAAAAAAGAACTAGAAGTATTCATTTCTAATCAAATGAGCCTCCTCTAAAGTTCACAGGACCACCTCTTCATAAAACCTTACATCCCCCCTAGGCATAGCTTAAAACCCTTATCCCCATACTTTGGGGGGTTGTGTCAACCCCAAGGCCGTGTTATGAGATCTTAGGACTATTTTTGAACAAATCGCTATCTTAAAATTTCTATTGGATGCATTGGGGGGAAATGATCCGGGGGGGGGGGGGGGTATAGCTGCCCTCCAATAAATTTGTCACTTAAAAATGGCTCTTCAACTTCCCATTTAAAATCCAATGAGCCCCCTCCGAAGTTTATACGACCACCGTGTCAATAAAAACTTTAAATGCACTCGGGGCATACCTTACAACCCTTGCCCTGAGGACTGTGAAGGGATTCTCATCCTCAAAGACACAATTTATGGACTTTTAAACTACGTCAAACAAAATAACTTTTTCGAAATTTCGACTGGAATTGTTTAGGGAAATTATGGGCGTGGAGGGGGTGGCTGCCTTCCAATCACTTTTGACTACTAAAGAAGGCACTAGCCCTTTCAATTACCAACCGACTGAGTCCTTTTCGAGGTTTCTACGACAACAAATGGCCATTTTAAAATTTCTATCAGATACGTTTCTGGAAAATACGACGTGTGCGTGGGGGGGGGTCTATTTGCCTTCTGATCACTTTGACTCTTAAAAAGAGCACTATAAATTTTGATTACCAATCCAATGAGCCCTCTTTGAAGTTTATACGACCATCATTTCTATAAAAGCCTTATAGGCCCCCAGAAGTAATTTACAACCCTTGACCTGAGGGCTATATGCGGGGAGGTGGGGGGTTTATCCTCAAAGAAATAATTTCTGGACCTTTCAACTACACTGAACAAAATGGCTATCTCAAAAATTATGATTGAACGTGTTTGGGCAAATGATTGCTGAATGACCTCAAATCACTTTTGACTGCTAAAAAGGCCAGTAGAAGTTTTGATTACCAATCAATGTGGCCCCTCTGAGGTTTATACGACCATCCTTTCTATAAAAAACCTCATATCCCCACAGGGCATAACTTACAGCCCTTGCTCTGAGGGTTATGTGTGTGTGTGGGGGGGGGGGGGGTGTCATTCTCAAAGAGATAATTTCTGGACCTTAAAACTACACTGAACAAAATGGCTATCTCAAATTGGATGTCTTTGGTCAAGTAATTGACGTGGGGGAGGGGGAGCTAGTTGCCCTCCATGAACTCTTTTGAGGTTTCTATGATATTTCTTTCTATAAGAAATGCCCTGGTCTAAAAAAAAAAAAAAAAAAAAAAATATATATATATATATATATATATATATATATATATATATATATATATATATATATATATATATATATATATATATATATATATATATATATATATATATATATATATATATATATATATATATATATATATATATATATATATATATATATATATATATATATATATATATATATATATATATATATATATATATATTATGCCTACATCGCTCTTTACTTAGGCAGCGCTGTCGTGCTGCCTATAATATTTTGTCTTAGATTTCAATTATACATCACTGGAAGTGCCTATTACACCAGGTAAGCCCCCCCCTCCCTAAAATTCAGTTTTTGGGCAGCCATGAACTAAACCAAAACACAGTGTGTGCAGGCTGGTTGTTGAACGGGCGTATCTGCAGTATCTTAGGAAAAGCTTAGAGTATTAAGCTGAAACTTACAGAGCTTGTTGAACTAACCATAAAGTAATATCTGCATGTTACTGCTACTGCTGCGATATTATTACTACTATTGCTGCTTCTACTATAACTACTGCTACTACTTTTATTACTAAAGCTAAGGTTATTAAAGTGAAAATTTTTGGGAATTTTTAGAGGATCTTGAACAAAGTCAAAACACAGTATGCGTATAGAGATTGTCAAAAGGACGCATCAGTAATGTCCCAGGAACTGCTTAGGGTGTGAATTTGAAATATCCAGCATATGTGGAGGGGAGTGTTGAAAAACAATAGTGACAAAAGCGGACTAAGAAGGTATGGGGGCTGACGCCCCCACGACTTCTTAGTTCCATGCCTCTAAGTTTCTGCAAATTTTGAATTGTATTTACTTATTTATTATATTATCTTTTCGTTTTGTGTTTAATTTATTTATTGATGGTGGTTTGGGCTAGTTTTACATTTGAAAAGTAATTTGACTGCATAGTTGCTCATCATTGGTGTGGTTTAAAACTTTAATTTTCTTTAAAAAATCTCTTTTGTTGGAAAAGTTTTAAAAATTAATCTAAAATACAGTTGAGCCTAGAAAAAAGACAACTACTGCTACTACTTAAAACCCACCGTAACACCAATCCACCTGAGACAAACGTAGTTACTCACGCTCCTTCCTATCCCAATCTGTTCAAACCCCCCTCTTTACACCCTTTCAGAAAGTTCCCATTTCCCTTAATTCTTTTTTTAAATCGACACCTTCCCGCCCCAACTGACGGCGACCTGCTTTTCGTTTAGCCGTAGACGGTTGGCCGACTTGGACAATCTTTGGCAATCTGTCATCCGTCATCCTCAGAACGTGCTTTAGCCATCTCAACCTTTCTCTCATTACAGCCATAGAAAGCGGGATTGAACCGAACTTTTCGTACAGCCTACTCTTTGAAATACAGTCAGTCAGTCGGATATCCAAAACAATTCGTAGGCAAAAACCTAGCACAGTATATCCACAAAATTTATTTCCCATAATCAGGATTAGAGCGTGACATCAAAATAAATTTGCTAATGAAGGAAATGTTCTACTCCTAGAGACCATTTGGTAGATACTCATTACAAAAGATCCTCATTATAGCAAATGAGATAGGTTTCATGGATAGTTTGAGAACCACAAAATAGCTCAATTCATCAAATACGCCCTTAGTGGAGTATTGACAGATTATATTTATTGGTAATGTTAGTAATTGTTCTCGCCAGCTAGGAGTTCTAAAGCATTTTAGTTCATTATACAACAGTATCCTATTGAAAACCACCAAAGGAAATTGTTAAATCTTAATCAAGCTTCACTGATCTGAATACATAAGGAGTGAAAGAGGGCAACTGCTTCTGCTGAAAAAAAAAATAATGTTCAGAAAGAAGTCGCATAGTAACCAAAACTCTTAGAAACAGATTATTGGTAACAAAGGATCCATCAAAAGAATCAAAACGTTGGAGGGTAGCTAGCTCCCCTCCCGTGCCCATTGTACCCCAAAGTTTTCCAATCAAAAGTTTGAGACAGCCTTTTTCTTCAGCATAGTCGAAACATCTAATAGCTATGTCTTTGAGGATCACTCGACCCCAACAGCCCCGGGGGAAGGGGTAGATGCTATAAACTTTGCCCATTGTTTTTCGCATAATATTGGCTATTGGGAAGTATACAGATATTTTTTTGGGGGGGGGATTTCTTGTGGGGGGCGTTTACTTAGGAGGATCTTTCCACGGAGGAATCTTTCATTGTGGAAAGGATTTTCCATGAAGGGGAAGCTGGATTTCCTGGCATTATTTAAAAAACGATCAGAAATTAAATAAAAAAATGATTACAACTGAAAGTAAAGAGCAACATTAAAACTTAAAATGAACAGAAATAATACGTATATGAGGGATTTGCACCCTCCTCAATACCTCGCTCCTTACGCTAAAGTGTGAATTTTTGTTCCAATTATTTAACAGTGACTCTTGAAACGAAAGTGACCTTTAATTAGTTTAGTAGTTTTTTTTTAAGTTCTGAAAAAAATTTAGCGTAAAGAGCGAGGCATTGAGGCATTGAAAAATTTTTTTTAGTTATTTTTATGTGCGAAAAATATTTCTTTTAATCGAATGAAGCTACCCTACCTCAATTACAGTCCCCTTTTTTAAGAAAATTGCACCATTTGACTGCTGGAGTAAACCCTCTCAGTTCCCCACGTTTGATACTACGTTGTATTTTCACCTTAACTAAAATCAATAATCTTAAATATTATATATTTTTGCATTATATGCGGAAAAAACTCAAATTAGATAGCTCAACTAAGTTCAAGCTGATAAATAATTAATTTCAATAATTAACATTGTCCAAACATGTAAAGGCATTATTCTATTTATGTCTGCTAGAAAGAGCTTAAAAACAATAGAACCGAGGTTTCTTGCATTGCTTAGTTCAAATGGCATAACTTTCCTTTTGATACCTGGTTGGGTTCTTTATCCCCACTTTATGTTGGGTATTTTTATACAACTCTTATAGGGGAGGAATTTCGCTAAACACCCTTTCCTCAATGTAAAGCTACGTATGTTAAACGTATTCATCCATGTCGCACTCCGAATTTTTTCAGGTAGGAGGAGGTTGCTGCCCTTCAGGGCTAGTTGAACTTTAGTTAGACAATAGCTGGGATAAATTCCCCTCCAATGTTATAACGTAAGGACCTCCTAAAAACCTACAAAATTTTGGCCTAAAACTTACTTGTTGAAGTTTCAGACCCCATCCCCTGGAAAACCCTTTGACCTCCCTTAAAAGCCTGTATACAACTATACAATATTATTCATACCGCGTATTCAACCACTCAGAGAAAGCTAGTAAACCATAGTCCGTAAATAACAGTTCAGTCTGTATAGACCGTAGATGCGTTACTTGACTTCTACTTGGACGCAGTGGCTCATTATGTCCCTAAACGTGTTATGTTCAGGATTAAAATGTGCCACCGAGTGGTGGTATGTCCCAAGAAATTGGATTTCTAAATGGATTATTTTAAAATTTCAAACTGATTGATTTTTCAGAGTTCTTGCTCATAAGGGTTTTAACCCCGTTTCGGCATAAATTGCAGTTCTAGCGCAAATGAAGTCTTTAGGCCTGAATGCTTCCCAAAATCTTCCCAATTTCATAATTTTGCCGATAATTCTCTTTTTCCAATTCCCATAATTTATTTTTTACCAAAATTACCCAAATTGTGTTTTTATTTGCCAATTTTTTAAGTTCCTTCCCCCTCCTAATAAAACTTTTCTGTAAATGCCTCGTTCAACCCGGCAAGACTTGGTAACCGATAAATCTAGCACAAGATAGGTTTCATCAGCAATACTCAACTCATAACTCAATATTCGTAGTGGCCGAAACCAAACCAATTGATTTAAGAGTTCTTTACTTTTTTTTTACAGGAATTTCACAGGTTCACGCAGTTCTGTTGGCCTTTGCGCTGCAATGAGTTGCAGTTGTTGTTATTACTATTACTATTGTATTTGTAATTAAGTTTGTCTCCAATCTCCAGTTTTGGTTTTTGGTGGCCCTTGTGATGGAACTAACCATTTTCTGAACCGAAGAAAAAATTGAACGGGTAGATGTGATGAAAGACAATAAAGTCTTCTTGAGAGGATTAGAAAGAGGACGGGTGATGGTAATGATACCAAACACAACGTCAGCGACGTTAAAACGAAAACATAGATGGCCAAGAGGTTTGAAACCTTAATTATTAATAATTGCAAAAATCGATAATAAAATAATGACTTCAATGATGACATAAAAATGGTGTTTATATTGCCATTGATTATGATGATAAGGACCGCTGACGACAGCAAATTACATACTTACTTGTACTTGTAGCAGGACTCAAGCATCTCCGCTCTCCCTGGCGTCCAGTAGCTTCGTCATTGTAGTAAGCCAAGAGTCTCTGTCGTTTGCGAGTGGCTTAATCAGTACAAGTCAGGATTCTTTCCACCTTCGTGCATACCTGTTGGATTCATCGATTTAATATAGGTCAGCCTTTATGCAGACGAGCGGCGTTTCATTTTGTCCCCCATGCCACTTTTTATAACTTGAAAGAGGTTTAAATATAGGGGTTGTATGTACCCAAAGATTGTGAGGATGGCAACGTTTTTGGCCATACCGTAGGAGTCTTCTTTGTTTAATCATAGTGGCCAAATCAGAACGCTGATAGCAGATTTTGCGGAGTTCGACATTGCTGACACGATCAAGGAGTTTAGTGCCAATGATTCTCCTTAAACATTAATGGTCAAATACGTTGAGGGCTTGAATGTCGGATGCTTTCATAATCCATGTCTCACAGCCATATAGTAAGACAGACCGAACAAGGGCGTAGTAAACCCTTATTCTTGTCTTCAGACGAACATTTTTCTGGTTCCATAGAGAGTGATTTAACTGGGTGAGGACTCCAGCTGATGAAGCAATTAATGACTGTATTTCTGATGTGCATCCTTCTATTGGGTCTACCAGAGAGCCTAGGTACTTATATTCATGTATCTCATCTATGGGCGACTGTTCTAGTAAAATTAGGAGGTCTTAAGATTATATACCAGACGTCATGACTTTTGTCTATGGGGAGCCTATTTTCAGGCCGACCCGAGAGGATTCTTCAGCTACCTTCGATAGCATAGATTGGGCTTCTGAACGAGATTCAGCTAACAAGCAAATGTCGTCGGCGTAGTCCAGATCGGTGATTACAAAACTGGGACTTACTTCAACGCCTGAAAAAGTCGTCATTGCTCTGGTCATAATCCAGTCGATCACGCATTAAATAAGACGGGAGACAATATACATCCCTGTCAGACACCAAAATCAATTTGGAACATCGAGGAGAGTTCTCCACCGATCTGAATTTGGGCTCACGTATGCTGGTAGTATGCTTCGATAAGTCTGACTATCTTGCCTGGTACTCCATCCTCTGTCATGGCCTTCCAGATTCCATCCCTTAGAATAGAACCAAAAGCTGTAATAAAATCTATGAATAGAGGCATTGTTGGTTTCTGTTTTTTTGCCCTGTGTTCAAGGGTTTTTCTTGCAGCGAATATTTAGTCAATTGTCCACATGCCTGGGCCGAATCTCGCTTGATTGGTCCTTGTATTTACGTTGCGCTGGATAAAAAAACGATTATGTAACATTATGATAGACGATGTTGCGGCAATATATATAAAAGAGATACCATGACACTTGCTAAAGTTTCCCCTCGGCCCTTTTTTGAAGACCGGAATGTCGATAGAGTCTGTCCGACTCAGTGTAACTATCGCTTCTTCTCGCATACGAAAGGTTAGTTTATAAATCCTGCTGACAAGTGCTGTCCCTCCATACTTGTAAAGTTCAGCTGGAATGGTATCAGGACCAGGGGCTTTATTGCTTTAAAGGCAACTGATTGCCTATTGGACTTCATTTAACGTGGGGGAGCCACATTCACGTCATTGTAAATACTGCTGGGAGAGTTTGGTTCCTGCAGGTCATCAGTGCTACGACTTGGATTATGGCAGCGCTTATTATCATCCATTGCTATGGAAAGTTGGTGCGGGTTAAGTAGTTTGTCAGAGTGCTCCCTCCAGCGATTTATTATTTCGAAATTATTCGAGAGTAACTTGCCGTTTTCTTCTTCGACGGATGTACTTGTAGGCTTATGTGATTTACTCCTGATTGATTTTTGGAGCTGATACACCTTCTTGGTGTCCGATCTACAGGCAGCGGCTTCCATGTTTTCAGCCATTTTCTCCCAGTACTGGCTCTTATCATTTTTAGCCGACTGGTGGCATTCTCCTCTCAAGCGTTTGAAGACCTCCGATTTTCTGTCCAATATCTGTTGCTTGTGCTCAGCCAACTGAATTGTGCGTGTTGACGTCCACTTTTTGGATAGTCTTTTGCGGTATCCTATCGTAGCTTCCACAGCCTCGTGGATTGTATTGCGTATGGTCAACCACTCTTTATCCAAACTTTGAGTTTTCTCGTCGTTCGCTTGCACTTGGAGAGCTTCAAAGCGGTTAGACAACTCTAAGCAGAATGCCTGTCGTATATTAGGATCATTGAAGCGATTGGTATCAAATGTTCATGGAGGTTTCCTTTTGGGGCGTGCTGCAAGTCGTAACTTTAGATCTAACTTGACTAGAAGATGATCTGGCCCATGTTTAGAGCCAGTATCTGCTCCAATGTACGATCTACTATTCGTAGCAATTGATTTCCAACGGTGGGACCTGAGGATGTAATCAATCAGGCTTTTTGCTCTACCATCTCTTGAATACTATGTGGCTCTGTGGATGGGCTTGTGTTTGAATAAGGTATTGGTAATGACCAAATCATTCGTCATGGCTAAGTGAAGAAGTCTTGATCCCCTGCTTCATCTAGCTCCAAGACCGAAATGGTCAATGACAGACTCAGCATTGGATAATTTTCCCCCAATTCTGGCGTTAAAGTCACCTCCGATAAAGATGAGGACTCGTTTTGGGACTTTCTTAAGCGCAAAAGTTTCGCAAAAGTTGAATTTTACGGTAAAAATGTGTTGGGCTGAGTTTTGTATGAGTTATTCCTCATAAGTTGAAACTGCAATAATTATTTTTAGTATACTCAGCATAAACTTCCAAGCCAAACTCGTATGCAAGGATTTTCTGTTGGGGGTTGGTGAAAAGCCACAAATTTCAGGCAATTTAATTAGAAAATATCGGTTATTGATAAATTGTCACATTTTTTCTTTACTTCATTGAAACAAACCGTACAAGGTCGTTTAGACTGCTGCTAAGGAAGGTCCAAAACTAAAATTAGCTTTATGGAAAACGTGACTGATTCTTGGGAATTAGAAAAAAAATGGCTATCTAAGGATTATTTTTTATAAGGACAAAGATTAAAATAAGCCAACATTCACTTAAATAGTTTAAATTACCTTCAACTTAAACATATTCAAATCCAAACAAGCCTGACGAGGACAAGCATGCGACTGGTTCAAATTGCCGCTTGAATATCATGATTGACCTATTTATCCAAAGCTAAAGGAGACCTTCGACACCATTAGGCGTGTCAATAGGAGGAGGCAGTCTATATTTTGACTGCCTTCCGTACTAGATATAAGAAATGCCTTTTTAGGTGTTTTCGCTGAAAAATAGGTTTTTGTATTTTTATTGACAAAATCAAAGAACAACAGAATTTCCAACACCCTATATTTTGAAAGATGAATTTTGCCCCCTCTCCTCTGCATTTTTGTGAATTGACACCTCTAAACACCATCCCTAAAATCAGCAATGTTCAGGGTGGTCCTAGAATTCATAATCTGAAAATAGAAACTTTATAAGAATATGGATTCATGGGGGATAAAGGTGGTTTTGGAAAAGACATGGACTGAAAGACTCTACTAAGGTCTTCAATGAGGCAGATTGAAAATTGGTCGGAAAATACAGTACCCAAGGGCCTAAGTGCGTACATTCTAATTGAAAATAAGACCAAGGATCTCGCTTTGGGCCACTTAATCACTGAGGCTTTTTATGATTCTCCTTTTCACCTTTTTAATTAAACCTTTTCTCAGTTAACGTTAATCTATGAAGCTTATATTGTATTTTGGTTATTTACATAATTTGGGACAATTGCACCAGCAGCTGCACGTGCCATGTCAGCTTCATATTTATTTTAGCTTTTACCGTTCTGATCAAAATAGCTGTATGGAAATTTTTATTTGACACCCTTTTAGGCTGTAGAGGTACCCGAATACACTTTGTTTTTTAAATGAGTGGCAGTTTTGCACTCTAATAGGTTCTGAACCTCAAAAGGGGGACTAGGACTTTTAATTCGGGATTAAACGAGCCTTTTCAGTGTTTCTACGACCATCTATTCTACATGACGTGTTTAGGGGGAGACAAATTGCCAGAGGTAAAACACTTGATAAACAAATTGCTCCTTACGAAGTTATTACTATTGCATTGACTAAGTCATTTATTCACGCTCTGAGGTTCCAGGCCCGCAGAGCCTGCATATTTTCTCCCACAGATGAAAACATCAAGAACGACAGCAGATGCAGATGCAGAATTTTGGGAAAACTTGCAGATTCTCATTAACTGAAAAGCTCGTTGTTTCTAGCAAAAGTTGCACTTCCGCTCGTTAGCGGAAAAAGCAAATTTTCCAGTCCGGAAATATCCATTAAGTTGTTTGCCATTAAAAGGATGAAAATGACACAATCTGTGAAGGAGCACATATGTCCTTTCACTGAATGTTTTTCCCTATGAATGGTCTTACCGCTTTCGAACGCATCAGTATAGTCTTTACCTAATGCCGCTTTGACAACATTTATTTAACCGTTATGGAATGAGTTAATTGAATATATTCCATGACACCCGTTCATAAGAATTAAAGGGATAGACAAATGGTAAAAATATATTATAAACTTAATTTTGTTTAATTAGTCGTGTGTGATTAATCATTGTTTTATGTATTTTGATAAATAAATATACGGTAAGAAGTGTGTTAATCAAGAAGCCATAAGGTCAAATGTGTCCAATAAAGATGTAAATGCAGAAGAGGGAACAAAAGGATACATGCTTTTGGAGTTACCAGGGGCTTACAAAACAAAGGCAAAAATATCCCACTTGTACAGCGATATGCGTGTATATTAAATTTAGATATCATATATTGAATTCTTATCGAAGAATTTTCTTCTGATTTTCGAAAATAAAACTAATACCTATAAGAATATTCTTTGGCGAGAAGTTGGATAACAACTGAAGTAATACAACTAAGGAGTAGTAGTAGATGCCATGGAAGCAGATTCCAGACTACAAAAAGTGCGTAGAAATAGTAACGAGGTACCTCCCGATCTTTTTTGGCAACAAAACTGGCAATGCATCTGAGGATTCGTGATTGAATGAGCCCTATCTCAGGGTTGTTGTATGATTCATTCTAAATGGTAAGCCTGAAAAAAAATTATATATTGGAGCCGGAAAAAAGCCTGAAAGAATATATATATATATATATATATATATATATATATATATATATATATATATATATATATATATATATATATATATATATATATATATATATATATATATATATATATATATATATATATATATATATATATATATATATATATATATATATATATATATATATATATATATATATATATATATATATACATTGGAGAAACGAAGACATTGCTCTTTGTAAGTGTAGCCTACATTGCCATATAAACTATGATGATGATTTAAAAAACCAAACAAATGTCCACTTCAAACACTATTTGTGAGGTAAAAGACACACATCATATACAAAAGTGTTAATTGCGGAGAATAAGGAAAAAAGTAGATAATGCACTACATACATGAGTACAAAAAACTTAAAAACTTCATAAGTGCAGAGTAGAAAATAAGTAGTAGAAAAATAAGTAGAAAACACGAAAAAGAAACAAGACTTAATACAGTGGACCAGGACTTAATGGAGCATCATTTAATAATTTAGAACTTCCTATTTGAAATGTTTGAGTATTATCTGTTAATGAAAATAACGAATTTAAAATAATTTTGCGGGAAAAAAACTTCAAACAACAGAAAAAGAGCAAAAACTACAGCAAACGAGTAAGGCCACTGTGGGCTGACAGATACTTAAATGAAAACTAGGGTAGTTTGTCGGTAAGTTCCGTAAGCCTTGACCCAATATTCAGAAGACCGTAAACAGATATGAGATTCCGATTTCTATACCATGGAGGCAGATACAATAGAAAGCGGTAAAACCGAAAATAATATGAATGAACTGATCTGATGTCTTTTTGGTGAAAAATAGGGTAAATTCCAGACAGAAACTGAACCGAGTGATGTGTAAAAACCGAACATAATTTAGCAAGAGACTTTCTATTGCATCTACCTCGATTTGCAAAAGTTTTAGAATAACTTAATTGAATTTTCTTCTTGCAATCGGCGACGACGAGCATTCGGAAATATTTTAGTGTTTTACTAACGTTGATACCCAGCCACTGGAAAGAAGGAACCGACGGAACAGAAAAAGATCGAGAAGGTCCAATGGTATGAAGTTTAGATTCCATTGTTGAAACAGACAAGGAAAGCCCATTTTTAGTCCTGCTGATCAAAAGGATATCATCTGCATAAGCAAGATAAGAGATGTTAACGCAATTAAGAATGCAAGTGGATGAGATAGAAAAAAGAATAGATGATGTTCAAAATTTCAAAATAAACGGAGAAAGGACGACACCTTGCCGGACCCCACGCCGCACTGGAGTTTTGCTGTCGGAAACACTCATGTCCGTTTTAATTGGCAAGAATAATTTGAATACCAATATCCAAGAAGAAAAATTACCGAAATGTTAATACCGTGACTGAAAAGGGAAAAAATAGTTTGGTAATGTGTAACGGTGTCAAAGGCCTTGGAGAGATCCATGGCGCATAAATGTAACTCAAGTCCATTTTTAGTCGCCTCAGTAAGAACATTCGCCAAAACTCGGTGTCCTTGCCTGGCAACCTTCCCCAGCTGAAAACCCGATCTGGTTTTCACCAAAGTATGTGGAAGAGTTAATTGAAGGGAGGAAAAGATGCTCGAAAATTTTACTTATGTTGCAGGAAACCGTTATTGGCCTGTAAGATGCACACTCAATTGGAATTTTTCCTTTTTTCAAAGTTGAGATAACTGTTCGGCACAAAAAACTTTCAGGCACAGCCGAGGTACATAAACACATTTGGAAAAAAAGTTGTATATGTTGGGCAAGAGCTGGACAATCAACCTTTAGGTGTTTGGCATTTATTCCATCACTATCAGTAGAACTTGACTTGAGCTTCTTTATAGCTAGTACAACCGAATATAAATGAACTGGGAGGATCTGGTTCTGGCGGAGTGAGGTAGGAAATAAGGAATTAAGAAGCTTCCTAAAAGTAGCATGAACGAGATGGTTTACAGTGTTAAAAATCTGATCATAATATTTGCACCAAGCAGCAGGGCTAATTGGGGCACTCGTTGAAAAAGAATCATCAATTTTATCTGAATTTACTACCTTTTTCCAATCTAAATTACTTTTCGGGAACTTACAAATTTTAGACTTTGCAGACCGTAAATACTTTTCTATTTAAGCTCAAATACTACGCCGTTAAGTGGCCGTCCGCAAGAAACCCATATACGCAGTCAAAATTTGGCTTTATTTTTCACTGTTTTTAACTATTTAGACTTGGGTCCCACGAAAATTCAGGTTTCCACGTATTAAATTTTACATGTTCCTCGGGAACGGCCACTCTTTCGGCTTCCTTCATACATGATATAATATCAAAATAATATTTGTTCGAAAAATTTAATAATTTACAAATTTAGATCCAACCTGAAGTAGCTGAAAAGGAACTTTTATAGTAGACAAAAGATCTGTAAGAGTAGAAATGTAGAGCGACCAGTTAGCCTTATTCCAATTTCGCCCGGTAAACCATCTACGATTCACGCGTGAAAAATCTGGTGACAGAGAGATATCAAACCACAAGGAAATTGGTAGGTTGTCTAAATCACTTTCTGTTTCGTGAACAGAAACAATCGAAACCGATAAAGTTGGAGAGCAATGAACGTTATCTATATTAGTATGGCTCCCAGAATGATGGATATTTGAAAATGAATTATTCTTATCCAGTAGCATAAACTCGGACAAAGACTGGAAAACCATGTCCGATTGGAGCTTTGAATTCAATAAATCAGCATTAAAATCCCCAGTGACAACAAATTCGTAAACAAAAGATGATACAGAATCAGGCACTTTTTTCAAAACACTACAGGTCTTGGCAAACTTATTCAGTGACTGAACAGATTTACCATCACAAGGAAAATATACAGCCATAAATACTAGATCGACAATTCGCACGGCCAAGATGTTTTTTTGGCTGTGGAACAGCACTGGTGTTGCGGATGAAAAAGAACTACGTTTCAAAATATAGGCTAAGCCTCCGGAAGGTCTACCAAACGTAAACCGTGCAGCATTCACAAACGCAACATGATTTCTACTCCGTTTCAGCAGATTCGTATTAGCTGATGATAAAAGATGATCATGAAGACAAACGATATCGTATTTGTACGAAAGTTTGTCAATGACGTGCTATTTCCTACGCGTTCCGTTTATATTCTACGAAATAACCGAGAACTTTTGCAACATCATTTTTTTTACAACGGCCGCAGTACGAGACTTGAGCACTGGACACAATAGACTATATGAAGTGTAGGTTCCACCGCAGTTCGCAAAATTAGGGTTGTTAGTACAAGGCGCATCTTTCGAAGAAGAGTGATTGCCAGCAGAGCGATTACATATTTCCACTTGACTGTTGCATTCGTTTAGAACGTGATCGGGAGATCTGCACTTAAAGCAACAACGCGGTACACTTATAAAGCCATAAATGCTGAAAATCTCGCATCCGATTTTCACACCATTTTTATCGCATCACTTTTGCCAAACGAGTCCAAAAAGACTAGCTTGATAGTTTGGGACGACCCAAATCGACTTGCGTCCTCGACTCCTGGGTGCATTTTGAATTCAATAGAACTAAATGACAGCGGGATTCCTTTTACTATTCCGAGGTACCGCTTCTGCAAAATTTTCGTACAGACTTCACAGACGCACAGAAATCAGAGGCTACAGATCCCTCAATATTCACAAAAATTTTATCTCCCAACGGCCAAACACTAGCAATGGAATCATAGCCACTTAGTTGGTCGATAAAGTCCTTACGGCTTGTCGGATCACTAATAGACGGTGGCAATTTCGAGACAACAATAGTAGAGTGGCTATCGGCTGGTTTCGAGGGAATGGCTCCAGACTGTGACAATGGCGGGAAATGGTTGGAATATGCCTCGAACTGGTTGGAAATTTTCTTTAACTGAATATGCAGCTCATTCTTTCTCGAATACAGAGCAGAATGGATGTTGTCACACATGTTATCACATGCGTATCTTCAGTATCCCAAGGACGGGTAAAGGTGTTGATTGAATCTTTCAGGGCATATTAAGCTTGTTAAAAACACACCTTTTGTATCCAGGCTATTGAAATGGCGTGTCTGCAATATATAAGGAATGTCAAAGGATATCAAATTGAAACTTTCAAGGAATGTTGAGGCGGATGTTGAACTAAATTTAAAGTCACCACGTTCTTTCATGTTGTCAAAAGGGAGTACCTACATTATTTTAGGAACAGCTAAGGGTGGTAAGTTGTAAGTTTCATGGCATTCTAAACTCAATCAAACCCCACTATGTGCATGTACGTTGTTAAAAAGGCGTATCCGCAGCATATTAGGAACAATTAAAGGTATTAAGTCAAAACCTCATGGAATATTGAGGGGGATGTTGGACAAAGTCAAAAGATACTTTATAAGCATGCAGGTTGTGCTATTGGTATTAAATTGAAACTTTCAGGGTATGTTGAAGAAAAGGTAAAACTTAATCAAAGGAAACTATGTGCCTCAAGGTTGTCTAAATGGCATATATGCGATACCTCGGAACAGATTAGGGCATTAGATTGAAGCTTTAAGAGACAGTTGAGGGGGTGTCAAACTAAATCAAAAAACACAATATGTATCCAGGTTGTTTAAGGGGTGTATCTCCAATATTTCAGGTATGGCTAACGGCATTAAGTTTTAGCTTTCAGGGGATGTTTAAGTATTCATAAAATATTTTATGCATCCAAGTTGTCAAAAGGACGTATGTGTAATATCTCAGAGACGGTTAAAGCTAATATATTTACCCTTTCAGAGAATGTTGAGAAGGATATCCGACTGGATCAAAAGACACTACGTGAATCCTGGTTATCCAAAAAGGTGTACATACAACATCAAAGAAACACTCAGGCTGTTGAAAAGGCGTAATTGTAATATCTGAGGTTGAAGGGTATTAAATTGAAACTTTCAAGGAGTGTCGAGGAGGATGTTGAATTAAATCAAAAGTCACTACATACATCCATGCTGCCAAAAGGGCATGCCAGCAAAATCTCAGGAACAGTTAAGGGCATTAAGATGAAAGTTTTGGGCTTGTTAAGCTCAATCAAAAATATGATGTTCACCCAGATTGCTAGAAAGGTGGATCTTCAGTAGCTCAGGTACGATTAAATTTGTTAAGTTGAAAATTTCAGGAATAAGGAACTAAATCGAAAGACACTTTTTGTGCATGTATATTGCCAAAAGAACATATCTGGAATACCTCAGGAACCGCTACAGGTATTAAAGTGAACGTTTCAGAGCATGTTGAAGAGGTGGTAAAAATAAATCAAAAAGCGCTGCTTGCATCCGGGTTGTCAAAATGGCATATGCGCAATTTCTCAGGAGAGATTAGGGTGTTAAATTGAAACTTTCAGGAAAATTGGAGGGAGATGTACTACAAGAATAAAAGTCTTTATGTCCATCTAGTTTGGGGAAAGGGTGTATTTGAAGTACCTAAGGAAAGGCAAATGGTGTAAAGTTGAAATTTTCAGGAAATATTTAACTAAGTCAAAAGACATTATGTGCATTAGGGTTGTTAAAATGATGTATTTCCAATACCTCAGAAGGGACTAAGGCAGGGCTGGTGAAAGGGAAGTGCAGGGAGTCCATTTCCTTGTTCATTGGGCCACGAAGGAGGCCCGGCACGGCTTGATTTAACTTCTTGACTTAAGGTTCCTCTGAGGGTTTGGCGTAGAGGAAGATGAGACCAGGCGCCTCCAGGTTGACCTATCGCTTGCGAAGCTCACTGCTTCTTCTACCGGGATGTGGGCTTGAGCAAGGAACTCATCGGCTGTGTCTTTCAACCTAGGGAGGGGGCGTCCTCTGGGTCGCTTCCATCCGTGTAGGGTGGGGTCGAAGTCGAATGCAACCCGTGTTGGGGCGTCGTGTGACATGCAAAGGAGGTTGCCGTACCAACAAACAGTATGTAGGGCGAGCTGCATCGAGAAAGGAGTTTGTTCCGTACGTGACAGGAGGGTCTGGTTGCTAACGAAGTCAGTTCAGTGAAGTCCCTCGGTTCTTCGGAGATGTTTCGACTGTGCGACATCGACGGCGCTAAGGATAGATTTTGTAGCTAGCCAAGTCTCCGCTCCATACAGCAGCTCGGTGCTGACTGACGCATTTTAAATACGTATTTTGGTAAGGCGGCTTATGTTTGGCTTTCGCCAGATGCTGCTCAGCCTCCCAACAAGTGCCGACGCTTTGGCTATTCGAGATGTAAGCTCTGTTGTGATCAAGGCATCCCTCGACAGAATAGATCCCAGTTAAGTAAAGTCTTCAACCACATCTACTCGTTTGCTTCCGATCTTGACTTCCTTTATAGTAGAGCGTGACGTGGGGGCTCAAGGAGCATAACTTTGGTTTTCTGCCAGTTGATCTTCAGTCCAACTTTCAAGGCTTCTTCTGAGAGCACTTGGAAAGCTTTGGTGACCTTTTCGACGGTGTCTGCAACTACAACTATGTCGTCGGCGAAGTCAGCATCAGAGAGTATCCGGTCTCCAAACTGAAGACCGAACTGGAGGCAATTCTTCGTGCTGGTCATAACATGGTCTATGCCACAGTTACAAGGCTCGGGAGTGGCGGCACAACGTTGCCGGACGCCAGTCGTAAACGAGAATGTGAGACTGCGTCTTCCATTGACTTGCACGCAGTTCTTCGTATCGTCATACAGTTTTTCGAAAAGCGAGCAATATTTCCGGGGTAGGCCCGTAGTTCTCAGTATCAGCCAAAGTGAACGGCGATCCACAGAATCGAAGGCAGCCTTAAAGTCCACGAATGCGATGTATGTTTTTTTGTGGAACTCTCGCGTCTTCTCGATCAACTGGTGCATAGTGAAAATTTCCTCCGTCGTCGACCTGCCGGGCATGAGCCCCGCTTGCTGGACTCTTCTCCCTCTGCGCAAAAAGGTGGAGCACCTGTCCAGGAGTGACATGGCGAAGATTTTACCAGAAACGGAGAGAAGCGTGATCCCACGATAGTTGGGGCAGATTTGACGGCTGCTCTTGCGTTTCCAGAGCGGCAATATGATGCCAGCGAGCCAGTCGCTTGGTGTGCTTTCCGTCGTTTATACAGCTGAGAATATTAGCCGCAAAAACATTGCTGCACCCCTATACTTGAGGAGTTCTGCAGAAGTACCACAGACACCAGGAGCTCAATTATTATTTAACCGTTTTACAGCATTTCGAATCTCAGAGGTGGTAAACGGTTGTGATAAGGGGTCAGAAGTAGCCTCGGGTGTGACCATGGCTGCTTGAATCAGATCTAGGTCGGGATGAGCAACTGTCTCGGCCTTCAGAAGCGTTGAGAAGTGACTGCTCCAGAGGGAGAGTTGGACTGCATTGTCATCCAGCATGCTGCCGTCAGCAGACAAAAGACGGATCACGATGGAAGTCTTCCCTTCCGGTAGCTCTCGGAGGTGTTTGTACAGGGAGCAGGTGTCTCCTTTCCTTGCAGCATCTTCAAGATCCCTGGCTTTCTTGTCGACAAAGGTCTTGCTATCTCTGTGCATTAGGCTATTGCGCAGGCCATTGTGTCGTCTGGCATATTCTTTGCTAAGCGGGCCTTCCGGCGCAACTCGAACACGGAAAGGGTCTCCTGGGATGGCCATGGTTTATTCTTTTGTCTGCTGCGGCCAATGGTATTGCCAGCATAATTGAGTTTGTTATCTTTGAAAGATATCCATGCTACTTCAGGGTCGTCCAGAAGTTGGAGGCAGCTAAGCCGGTTAGAGATATCGAGAGCATACTTTTGCTGCATTTCAGATGTAGCCAGACTACTCAGATCAAACTTGGGAGGCCATCTTTCTTGTCGTTGCGCTCTCAGGCGTAGCCTCAGCGTGGTGACTACCATCCTATGGTGTGTGTTGCCAAGCTCGGCCAACCTATAAGTCCGGCAATTTGTTATTGACGAGCGCCAGCGACCCGAGATCATAACAAAATCAATCTTCTTCTTTGTCTGGCCGTCGTTACTGTACCCAGTGTATTTGTGTATATCTCGTCTCTGAAAGAGCGTGTTTGATATGACAAGATTATGCATATTGCCGAGATGGAGGAGTCTTGGTCCGTTGTCATTCGGTGGATCTGGAGTCACAGGGTCGAGAACATTTCTCCACACGCCCTCCCTGTCATTTACAGCCGCGTTAAGGTCTCCCAGTAGAGTGACAATTTCAGGGGGTGGGACTCTAGACAGGGTCGCTGAGAGCTCTGCGTAGAACTGATCCTTCACATCCGCAGGACTCAGATTGGTGGGAGCATAGTATACAATAATTGTCCACTTTCCATGCTTGTGCTGGAGCTGGGCCGTCAATATTCTACCTGAAATTTTTTTATATGAGAGAAGGGATCTCTTGGCTCTGGCGTTCAGCACGTGGCCTACACCATTTGTCTTGCTTTTTGGGTCACCACACCAGATAAGGTTATATCATTCACCAATATCCTCGTACTCTCTTCCGACAAGACGTTCTAGGTGGCGAGGCGTATTCCACCTTGGTCAAGAAGGTTCATTCGTTGGTCTGAAATCTGTCCAGGGACATGCTGGGGTCGTGGAAGGTAAAAGAGGCCGAGGCAGTATAATCATTTTTCGTTGCGGTAAAATTTTCGGGTGGAGGGTTGCAGGTCCAACTGACCCTAGGCCTGGGGTCTAATTAGAGCTAGGACTTGCCTAGATACTGAGAGTTCCTGGGTTTGGCTCCTCCCACCTCATCAGGTTGAGACGGCCCATTAACATGGAGTGTTTAGTTAGGGGAAACCCTTTATCCAGAGGCACGTGGTCAGCAGACATAGTCTGCCTCATTCCGGACGAACTCCATCCACCTCCAAGCGCGGCCGTATATAAAATTCTTTTCCGTACACATAATCTACAGGTATTTTGCACGCTGCCTAATTATGGTTTTTAGCACGCTGCCTAATTCACAACATTATTCTTTAACACTTCCTGGAGGCTTTTCTGCAAATAAACGGTAGAAAAAACCGTAGCCATAAAGCCTATTATGTTCAGTGGAAGTCAGAAGTGGTCAAATAAAAAAAGATAATAGCATGATTGGCTCACTTCTGCTTTCAACTCGGCAAAAAAAGGTAAATGGCGTAATGTTTTACAGCGACTGCATAATGTCACTTCGTTTCTGTTTGAAAGAGGACTTGATTTTAGACGCGTTAACGAAAAGATTGGTGACCCGTCTAATGAGAATTTTTCAGGCATTTTAGAACTGTTTGCTAATTATGATGCAATTGTCAACGAAAATTTCAAAAATTTAACTCTTTCCAAGAAAAAACCGAAAGAATGCAAATTCATTACTTATCTCATGACATTCAAAATGAGTTTACTAGTTTGTTTGCTGCCCAAATGACAAGGAAAACCCTTGAAGAGAGAGAGAACGTAAAGTATTACTACAGGGTGTAATAGTTGATGCGATCCCTGACTCAGTGCATGTTGGATAGACTTTTTCTTCTATGAAATTAAAATTTTCTGCTCAAGAAAACCAACCATACAGAGTTGAAGAGAGGCTATTGTGTTTCACCGACTATTCAAAATAAAGTGGGAAAGCCATTGCTGAGCTTGTTTTAAATAAGTTGAAAAAGTATGAAATTCAACTGGAAGATTATAAAGACCAGAGTTACAACAATGGCAGAAACATGGAATGTGCTTATCACAGAACCCAGGCCATCATTTTCTCTGCCAATAGCGAGGCTGTTCACTGTGCTTGCACTTACTATTCTTTAAACCTATGTGGAGAACAAGCGGCAGAATTTTTCAAGATCCAATGATTTTTTTTGGAAGCGTTCAAAAAATATACAATTTTATGGATAAATGTAGTGATTTTTGATTTAATTCAACATCCTCCTCGATATTCCTTGAAAGTTTCAATGTAATACCCTTCAATCAATCAATCAGACATTACAATTACACCTTCATAATGTCATTAGCCATTCCTGAAATATTTGAGATACATCCCTTAAACAACCTGGATACATATTGTGTCTTTTGATTTAGTTTGACATCCCCCTCAACTGTCTTTTAAAGTTTTAATTTAATCCCCTAATCTGTTCCGAGGTATCGCAAATGCGCCATTTTGACAACCTAGAGGCATATAGTTTCCTTTGATTAAGTTTTACCTCCTCTTCAACAGACCCTGAAAGTTTCAATTTAATATAATTAGCACAACCTTTATGCTTATAAAGTATCTTTTGACTTAGTCCAATATCCTCCTCAACATTCCATGAAGTTTCGACTTAATACCTTTAATTGTTCCTAATATATTGCGGATACGCTTTTTTAACAACGTGGATGCACATAGTGGTGAGTAGTAATGCATCTATATATTCTGCCAGTGATTGCGTAATATGCCTTACCACGGGCCAGTTACCTATTACTATGAACCCTACATGGCTTGGCAGACAGGTTTTCTAATGTGACACTCATTTTTTGTGTGTCAATCGGTTAGAGAAAGCTGGTGGTTACTCCATATGATAACTTGATTAGTCGGTTTTTTAAAAAACTTGGCAAGCTATAATGTACTCAATTAAAAACCCTATATAATGTCCATACACTGCATTCCGATTTTCATTATGTTTTATGACATTGTTTATAGTACACTATATATTATTAACTTTGAAAACAATGGATTCGTCAATTTTCAATGTGAGTACACTTTTTATTCTTTTATTTCCCAAAAAAAAAATTAAAGAAAAACTTTTAATAGTAAATTCAAATTTCAGATGGACTTATACCCCCTCCCCTTCAACAAGAAAAGAGCTTACTAATATGACTATTACATTTAATAGAAATGGCAAAGCACGCTTTTTGTTATTATGTAAATAATATCTCTCAAACACAGGTATGCTTTCAAGTTTTAATTGTATTTCAAGACAGTTTTTTATCATTCAGAAACAAACTTTTTCCAAACTTGTCGTATTTTTCTGGTTTGAATGAAAAGCTTGCGTGTTACAAAGAGAGTGACAGTTTTGGGAGTCAAATGGCACAGACTCGTGCTATAAACGGGGTTTGTCTAATTCCGATGTCACGGCGGATGACTTTGGGAAAAAATTAGCGTGGGAGGGGGCCTAGTTGCCCTCCATTTTTTTTTTTTTGGTCACTTAAAAAGGACGCTCGAACTTTTAATTTCCGTTCGAATGAGCCCTCCCGGGATATTCTAGGACTACTGGGTCGATACGATCACCCCAGGGGAAAAAAAAAACAACAAAAAAAAAATAACAAGTAGGCCTAAACATACATCCGTGATCTTTCTTCTGGCAAAAAATACAAAATTCCACAGTTTTGGAGATAGGAGCTTTTAACTTCTATAGTAGGGTTCTCTGATTTGCTAAATCTGATGGTGTGATTTTCATTAAAGTTCTATGAGTTTTAGAGGGTGCTTCCCTCTTTTTTCGAAAACAAGGCATTTCTCTCAGGTGTAAAACTTTTGACCGGTATAACTAAACTTGATGAAACTGATATATTTGAAATCATCATCATAAGGATTCGCTCTTTACGCTAAAGTTTTTTATTGTTTAAAAAAAATAAAGTTGTGAGACAGGGTCAAACTTCAGCGTAAAGAGCGAGGCATTGAGGAGGGGACAGTCCCTTTCACATGGGGAATAATTTCTGTTCGTTTTAAGTTTTAATGTCGCTCTTTACTTTCAGTTTTTAAAACTTTTTTTTTTTATTTATTTAATTTATGATTGTTTTTTAGTTAATGCACATTTTATTTGCATTAAAAAAATTTACTTTTATTTTGCGAAATGTATGTCTTTACAAATTAACTTACGTAACTAACTTCTATATTCGTTTATTTTTCTTCTGGCAAAAAAAATACAAAGTTGCAGATTTTTGCAGATATGAGCTTGAAACCTTTGTAATAGGGTTTTCTGATACGCTGAATCTGACGGTGTGATTTTCATTAAAATTCATTCACTTGTAGGGGATGTTTCCCCCCTCTTTAAAAAAAATCGGGTAAATTTTCTCAGGCTCGTAGCCTTTGATGAGTAATACTAAACTTAATAAAATTTATGTATTTAGAATCAGCATTATAAACACATTCTTTTGATACGTTTATTGACATCAAAATTCCGTTTTTAAAAGTTTGGATTACTATTGATCCGTCTCGCTTGTTTTTTTATTGTTTTTTTTTTATTACGTATATGTTATTACGTATATGAGGGGGGGAGGGTTCTTCCCTTAGTCAATACCACACTCTTTACGTTAAAAGTTAAAAAAAATTTTTGATTAGAAAAACACTGAATCAAAAAGTCCGTTTTAATTAGAATAGATAACTCTTTTGAAAGCACTAAAAAAAAATGTAGCGTTAAGAGCGAGGTATTGTCTTGGGGGAGAACCCCCTCACATACGTTATAATTTCTGTTCGTTTTTATTTAGCAGTAAGAAGAAGGAAGGTAAAGAAATTAATAATAGGAGCACATTTAAGCCATTATATGCATCACGCCTTAGTGATCATTAAGCTTTTTGCATTTAAACAAAAGGGGGGTAAAGTTTGACCTCTTAAGCATTTATCCAACGAAACGGAAAAAAGGGGTTGTTTTTTTCATGCTAAATTTTTCCTTTTTTTTTTAAAGGAAGAGGATACGTGCAATAACCCCCCTTTTGAAAAGAAACCGAGATGGAGCGAAGCTACATTAATGCAAGCCGCAATGCACTCTATTATCAAATATGCTTGTAGAATTACACGCGATCTGCACCAGCCAACGACCACACAACTTAAAGTGCAAGGGCCCTCCCAGACCAGTATTAGCTCTATGTAAGGTGGAAGAAAGATGAAAAGAGAATGGGCTGCTTCTCATAATGCCTCAGCCCAGCCTACTCAAGATCGTGAACTTGACCCCCTTCATTTTTTGCCAGGGACATCAGGTGTAGAAGCCCAGTCAGAATTTGTAAGTATACATACAATTTTTTCTTCCCCTATTTTCAAAAATAAGGTAAATTTTCTCAGGCGCATAACTTTTGAGCAGTAAAACTTAAATTTGTTTCTAAACTATTCTATAATAATAATATTTCATTTTCTTTCGTTAACCAAATTAACAGTATATAAAGGAATGCTTATAACACTGAAATAGCTTATCATGCATTTCTAAAAGACCTTACCTTGTAACTTCTCTTCTAAGCAAGACGTTTTCTAATGCAATAATCCAATATTCCCTTAAACAAACTAACTATATAAAAACAGATAATTCGCTATTTCACAGTTGACAACCATTCTTAAAGTGGGATATATTTTTGCACTAAGCTTTTACGCATATCTGGTACTTATCAAAATCTCCCATCACTATACTTGAATTTCAATCCGCTCGATAGGTATAATTTGAATTTTAAGTGGGGTTCTTGTAACAGGATGTCTTTCTCCGATAAGATATATTAACAGAGGAAGAAGGTTTTTAAATAATTTCCAATTATGTCTTCACAGCGATGTCAAAAAGCATTATTTGGGAGAACCCATTTTAAGTAATTATTACATTGAAACAGTTAGGGACATTTTAAAAGGTCTGTTTGAGAAAAAATTTGAGGCTGTTCTATTTTAACGGTGTTGTGAAGTCCGATATCCCAACTCGAAAGGGCTTCGATCCTCCCACCCCGAAGGAAGCTCTCGGGTCCCAAGGGTCATCCCAGGGGGGCTCTAAAAAGGTCCATTCGGAATTTTAATTGCACTTTAATTGTTGATATGGATGGAGAAAAAAAAAGTTATTCCCTCTTACAATGATTTATTTAGCCCAGGTCAACTACGTCCACAAGTTCAAACAAATCCGTTGCCAAAAGACATAGGAAAATTCAGATTGTTGAGAGAGTTACACCACCAACCGACGTATGGGATTCGTGTCCATTAACCGAAGCTGAGGAGCAAGTATTCATACAGCATACTGCACCAGTTGCACGATGGTTAAATTTTATTGAGAGTTATATTGAAGAGGGTCACGCACTAGAGTTGTACCCAAATTTTGTATTTCCATTCTAAATATTTTTGGAATAGAACAATTAGTTTTTTATATCGTTCTCTTGTTCTAACTTACCCTCTAAGAATAAAACTACATTTTCCTTACAAAAACAATATATATTTTTTTTAACATGTTCAGTTGTCATAATTAAAGATATAAGGCAACGTAACTTTTTTTTTCTTCTTCTTTAAATTGTTCAGGGGGTGGAACTTTGACTTTGAGAAATTGACATATCTCTTTAAATTTATAAAAATAATGGTTATTTTGCATAAAAAATTAAACTTTTTTTTTCTACATATTTAAGATATAGCACCACCAACACCATTGAGTGATGAAACAAGTGTATTTAAAAGGCCAATTCTTACAACACCAACGGAGTTCAGTGATGAGGCTACACCAGTTCTAGAGAATATGGACTGGCATAAAGGGTTTTTTAATGATCTTTTTGGGGAGATGGGTAGCATTGACGACTTAACCTGTGATATTGACGTGCTTGAGGATCCTAGGTGGGCAAATAGTTTTATTGGTGAATATATAGGTGATGTTACTAGTGCATCTGAACTAGGTCCTCATTATGAAATTCCATCACAGGACAATACAGGCTGGCTCGACCAATTGTCCCCAAACACCTTGGTATATGTACTAGGGGACTACCTCATGCCATATCCAGCCAATGCTATTGAGCAGACTGGGAATGGTGGTGTTATTGACAATTCCCTGTCACCCTCCACCATTCCACTTAATGATATAGATAGTAGTAGTAATACAACAGCAACAGTATCCCCTCTTCCGGATTTGTTTCTGTCAAACTCAGCCTTGCATCACATATTAGTCTACAGTGCCAAATTCGGCGACCCCTTCAACTCTCTAGTGTCGGGGGATATAATAACAGATCCCTCGGCCATTACACATTCATATACTGATAAGATTCAAGCCATTCTTGAACAACAAATGAGGCTGTGGGGAGTGGGGGTCAGTTTAAAAGCATCAATAGCACTAAAAATATTTTTTTAAATGAAAGTGAGGGTGGATGTATTCGAAATACTTTCACACAGAGATGTTGGAGATTCAACCGCATTTATTAAAGTAGGAGGAGGTGTTTCTAAATTGGGCTAATAGTATTCAAAGTAAGGAGGACAATTATCACGATCGGGTTCGTGGATCTTTGTTTTTATTTATTGAAAGTTTAAATGTTAATATTTGTAGGTTTAAAAAGGATTTTATTGTAAGAGGGGGAGCGGGGAATATTGAATTAAAATATCATTCAGATTTAGAGGGGTGTAAGGGGATACAACGAATCTGTTTCGATACGAGGCTGCAGTGTTTCAAGTATGCATTTTTAATTGCAGCATACAGACCACTTCAAAAATATGCATCTAAGAAAAAGTTGGTTAATGGCAGTTAATGGTAATGGTAGGGTTCAAAGTTCCCCCAAGTAAATTTTAATTGTTTAAATGGTCAATTTCCCGTGACACTAAAAGGAATAGATATTTTTGAGCGGGATAATGCACATTTAAAGATTGGTGTCACTGTTTTACAGTATGAAGCCGAATTTGAAGAGGGTCAGCGTTCCGGTAAGAAGGGGGTATTATTTCCAGTGCGAGCTCCTTCAATTGAATTAGTAGAATACTGGGTATGGCTTCTATACTCCCCACCCACAGACCCTAATTCAATTTACCATTCTAATCCGATTACCGACATTAGTAGGGTTCTTAATAAGGGTAAGAAATAGGGGGGTGTACGCTACTACTGTTCAACATAGTTCTCCAGATATTAGACGGATTTTAAATTAGACCATCACATGAAACACTGTAAACGTCAGGAATACCAGGCTGTGGAGACGGTAAGCGGAGATAGAGCGTTCTTACGTTTTAAAAATTTTCAAAACACGCTCCTACAGAGCAATAAGATCGCTTTAGACTGCGAAGATAAACTGACAGACATGTGCGATCCGTCGAATTCAAATCGTGTTAAAATACAAGAAACTATAGGAGTCTCTTACGCTCACGCGCAGCGAGATTTAATATCATGCAAGTGTTGGAGGTAGTTGAGATGTTGAGTGACGGTGAAGACTGCATGCGCTCGGCATTGGTCAGTCTCAAAACAGCGAACGGTGCAATTTCGTGCCTTCGTTATACAAACTATCCTATGCTCCTATTACCAGATGACATAGTGGCCATTAAAAATCGTATAATGTGTTGGTTTTGCAAGGGGGAATTTGATGATGGTGTTGGGAATGGGGGGGAGGAGGAAGGTAACCGACCAAGATCATTTGTGGCAGGAAATTACAGTGGAAGGGAATAAATTTAGAGGGGTAGCACACCAGTCATGCAATTTAAACGTTAGACAGCAATATTTCGTACCTTTTTCTTATACATAATTCTAATTACGACTTAAAGTTTGTTCTTTCTGCATTGGCCCGCATTGCCAAGGGAGGAGTTGTAGATGAGGCATGGATAGATGGTTCTTTTTCATATAATATCATACCCAAATCATCGGAGAAGTTACTGCTGCTAGAATTCATGTTGAAAACAGTTGACAAGGGTAAAACGTGCCAGAATAAAATCCGTTTTTTAGACTCTCAGCTTCTTCTCCAAATCTTTAAGTCAATTGATTCAGGTGCAGAAAAGTGACAATTTTGATAGCTTCCTCCTCCTCAAACAGCGCTTCCCCGATGATTAAATGTATGATTGATTAACGTGTAAGGGTATATATCTATATGATTATTACAAATCTGGCTCGAGGCTAGATGAGGTGTCATTACCGCCCATTGAAGCTTTTTACAATTCTCTTACTTAGAGTGAGTGCATGACTAGCGACTACGAATTTGCTAAGAGGGTTTGGGCAAAGGGCGGATGTAAAAATGGGTGGGATTATTGTAAGCTTTACTTGGTCAGTAATGTACTCACTCTTCAGTACATTGTGTGACAGAAAACGGATAGAGACCATGATGAATTTGAGCGGGATGTAAGTTGTTATTTTTCCACCCATCATCTGTTTAGTGAATTGATTCATAAATTCAGCAAACAATAAATAGGTCTGATCACCGATGTGGATCAGCACCTGTTTGTAGGGACATCAATGAGGGGTGGGTATGTTTTTCACGGGGATTGTATCATGAAAACTAATCCAAATGAATTGTAAATAAATACACAGTCGAACGCAGTTTTTTTGGAGCTAAATTCCCGTGGCACCACGGCAATGGCTAACATCTGTTTGTTGATTTGCATCAATAGTTGGCTAGACGTCGCGCGGGCTTTAAATGTTCCCGACCTAGGACGGGTTGAAAAGACTGTGGCCGAGGGGTGACATTTTGAACTTGAAGATAAAATATCCATGGAAATCCATGACTCGGTAAAAGACTTTGTTTTTCCGTGCATAATTAGACCGGTGGGTAGGGACTCTCTGAGCCCCTACAATTTATCTTTAGTAGAGGACGGGAGTATGCACTAGGTACTTCCAAAACAAATACTAATCGCCGACCTCAACCCAAAACAGAATATCTTTGTTCATCACGTGCTATTGAAATGGGTTGTGTCCAATGGTTTCAAAGTCACAAAGATTCATAGAGCCCTCCAATTTGATCAAAAGCCTTACATGAAAACGTTAATCGACACCTTTGTCAGTAAGCGTTCACAAGTGAAAACGAAAGTTGAAAAAGAAGTCTATAAACTCATTTTGAACTCAGCTTTCGGTAAAATGTGCGAGTGCGTACAACACAGAAGTCGATATGACATTATAACCAACCCCAAAGATTGTGCTCAAATCATTGCGGATCCAAACTTCACATCGTTCAAAATCATAGATTCTATTATGGTACTCCTACATTGCAAGAAACGAAATATTGTATTAAATAAAAATATTGCAGGCGGAAGTGAAATAACTGAAATATCCAAGAAACTCTTGTTGTCATTTTATTATAATGTATGCAAGGTACAGTGGCCGATTGAGGGACAAGTTCAAGTGTACTACGGGGACACTGATTCACTCCTGTTAAAAGTCAAAACTGAAAATCTATTGAATGATTTGGAAAATGGCGAGTACTTTAGCTCACAAATGGACTACACTAATTGGGACAAATCCCTCTATCAAGAACTAGTGAAACGTAAGGCCTCAAATCAATTTTTAATGTTGAAATCTGGAACGGGTAGTGATCTGATATCAAGGGGTGTGTTTCCTTGGTCCGAAGGTATACTGTGAGGAAACGCAGGGCAAGGATATCAAATAAGTTTGCAGGGGGTACCTACACACTTTGTAAAAAATAATTTCGACATGAGTGAGTATAGAAACTGTGTTACGAACGTAGTTTAGTGCCAAGGGCGAAAGTCATGGTGATTCGCTCTTTACAATTTAAAAACTACACAGTTAGAGTTGAGAAAAACGCCATGTCTGCCATATCGGACAAAGTCTATGTACTTAAGGATGGTGTGACGGTACTACCACACAGTCATTATTTAATTTCAGCCCGTTTTTATTTTGTAGATTAAATAAAACCACTCGGTATAGAAAAATTAACTTAAATTCATTAAAAAAAAAAGAAGTATAAATTGGGTGGGAGGGAATTTTGGGTAATTTGGTGTTTTTTAAATTCTTTTTTTTTCTTTATCACAATCAATTCTCAATGTGTGTGTGTGTGTGTGTGTGTGTGTGTGTGTGTGTGTGTGTGTGTGTGTGTGTGTGTGTGTGTGTGTGTGTCTGTGTTTGTGCGTGTGTGCGTGTGTGCAAGGCAGATCAATATCCACTGTTTACTGCCATTCCCCACCTGAGCCCACCGCAGTGGGCCCCGCTCCCGGCGCCAGGCGTTTACCGCCCCCGGCTGCCGCAGTGGCCGCCCCGGGGGGGAGGGGGGACTCAAAAATTAAAAATGTTGTAAATAAAAGTGTATGATATTATTTCACAAGTGCATTAGTCCAATAAATGTTGTATTTTTTTTTATTTTATAAATAAACAAAAAAAAGTGTATTTATTTAAGTATTTGTTTTTTTTTCTAGTGGTTATGTAAATGTTGTATTTTTTTTATTATAAATAAATTAAAAAAAAGTGTATTTTTTTTATTCATTTCCAATGTGTCTTTTTTAATGTAGTATTTTTTAAAAGTATTGTTACCTTTTTCTGTATATAATGAAGTAAAATAATATTTTTTAGTGGTCTTCTTCTTCTTCTCATAATTCTTCTTGAACGGAGTAGTAATAGGGGTATTATTTATTTATTAAATAGTCAATGTTTACAGTTAGTTGGCCAGTTCAGGTGTTAAACGGGCCATTCACCAATTGAAAACACCATTCAGATTGTTTCTGTGTGGGTTGCCAATGTCGGGCAAAACACCACTCTTAACTAAAAATAATTAAAAATTGTGATAAAATGTTTGTGGAAAAGCCGAAAAAAATCTACTATTGTTACAGTATTTGGCAGGAGTAAAACGATATAATAAAATTGATGGTCACGTCGGGATTGTTGAAGGTGCAAATCAAGCAGGGATTTTATATTTTTGACCTTATTTAGACACTCTGGTCTCTAATCAGTACTGATATATCTGAAGACGTATAACATCGCTAAACTAACATGCCATAGACATTCGGTGTTTACTCTAATCATGAACAGATTTCCGTTACTCTGGTTCTACACAATCTCTTTCATCAGAGCAAATGTATGCGAACACTTGCATTGAACTGCACCTACTATATCATCTACAGAGTTGTTCGTGATTCTAGCTCGCTAATAACACTCAATAAAAAAAACTATCCAGGAGCCCCCAAATTTCTGCTCTCATCATACAATCAGGCAACAAATAAACCCTACGGCTACATCCTATTGGATCTTAATCAAAATACACCCGAGGATCTGCGTGTAGTCACAAACATTTTTGACAATGAAATTACAGTATATCTCCCCGTGAACACTAAAAAGACCTATTAGTTGCTATCATGACACTGAAGAAACTACATGAAAATAGACATTTGTTTTCAGTTCTAAGCACTTCAAAACCTCTGCTCAGGAAAGCAATGCTCAAACACGGTATTGACAATGATTTCATTAATCTAATATCCGAACTTTGTTTAAATTTTACCGAGGGTGATGTTCAAGTGCCAGAAGTAGTTAAGCAACAGGCAAAGCAACATCGTTCCATTGTACGTACATTGGCCTCTAAAAAGAAAGGAAAGAATTTTAAAAGGAAACGACTTCTTCAGGCAGGCGGTAGCTTTTTCACACTTTTACTGCCAATAATTGCAGGACCTGTAAAAACAGTATTCTCTTGACAGAGAATGGCAAAACCCTATAAATGGACTCCAAAAAAACTCGCTCTCTCACCCGTTGAGCACATTGAGGACAATCTGAGTAAATTCATTGACAACTAAAATATTGAGGATGATAAAAACTGCTTTTACTTCAAGATGCACTTCGCTGACGTGACAAGCCCAAGCACTTTTGCTCAAAACCCACCGCTGGTGGTTCTGCTGACTTCCCAAAGGAATCATCTCCTCAACATTCTGCTTCTGGAACCAGATTAAATGATGTAGAAAGGGTTAAATTTGTAATGTCCTTGGTAACCATAAGGCTAAACTAATATCGCGACAAGAGTAAATAACTCCAAATCAATCCCTGGGACAGAGATCATAAAGACGCAAAAGCCGAGAGCGCCTGGGAAGGGGGTATAATTCGGAACTCTATATATAATTTAATTGATGTAATATATGATATGGTTACAAATCGTAAAGGACTATTATCATTTGACACTCATCTATACAACCCTTCTAAATACATTAAACTTCCCCAAAAGTCTTATTGGCAATAGAAAAACTCTAAAAAAATTTAATGAATGTGCATCATCATCATCATCATCATCAACAAAATTGACACCCTTAAAATATGAAATTGAAGAGAAAGATTTTAAATCAATTTTGGAAAATACCAACAAACCGCTGATAGCTAGAAAAAAACGAAGACGTAACAAGTCAACGTCACCATCACCATCACCACCACCAACAACCAGTATACAAAAGGGTAGCGGACGTTATACAACGTGTTTACGTTCAAAATGGTTGAAGTTCTGAAAGGTGTCTATGAAAATATTGGTGAGGCGGGGAGTTGAAGTTCCCCCACCACTCTTTCTAAAGTCACTGGTGTTCACACTAAAAGTCCACAAGACTATCTACAAAATAAATCAAGTTACACTCTTCATAGAAATCATATTCTTCGTGCCAATCAATATCGAAAAACTAAAGCCTTTTACCCATTGCATATAATGCAAGCAGATCTCCTGACTCTAGATGAGCTTCAAATACGTCACAATACACCGTAAAAGTACATTCTAATTGCAATCAGTGTTTTTAGTCGCTATGCATATGCAATTCCATTACGATCAAAGAGAGGTGTTGAAGTTGCTCAGGCCATTGAAAGTATTCTCGAACAGGATTCATATAAAAAAATTTAAACGGATCGCGGTAGTGAATTTGTTAATCCCCATATTGCAAAAGTACTAGAGTAATATAGTACACTGCTCTATCATAGTCGCAGTCCTATAAAGGCTGCATTGGCCGAAAGATTGATAATAACTAGTTAAATTTCAATTTCAACGTTTATCAAATTGGAAAATACCCTGGCTAATCTTCTATACATAGGACCGATAATATTGACCTTCAATAGACAGGCTCCATAACCGATGTACGGCTCCACACCCGTGGAAGAGAATTTGCATGATCATGTCACAATAGTCGCAATCCCTCTAAAGTATTCGAACATCACAATTGTCAAAGGGAAGAAAAATACATTCTATCTTGGTGACACCGTTCGAATTAATAGAACAACTAATGTTTTTGAAAAGGAGAATTACTTGTGGTCCACAGAACTTTTTAAAGTGGCGAAAATCCTATACACTAAACCCTTAACTTATCGCCAGCGTGATACCAAAGATGACGAGATTGTCGGCGGTTTATATGACTACGAACTGCAAAAAGTTAAAAATGCTAGTGAAAACTATCAAATTGAAAAGACATTAAAGACACGTACTCACAGAGGTAAGAAACAGTTATTTGTTCGGTGGCTAGGATACAATTCTGATTTTGATTCTTGGATCGGTGTTGAAGATATTGACAATACCCAATGATTTCTATGTAAAATTCATGTCCAACGTTTCCGATCCTCTCTACAATGACTTGAATACGACAAGTGATTTTTGGACAAAACTCTTCCCTGCCATCAAATTTTACGGTGCACATGAAGTGGCTCTTGTCGACTGTATTCTCAAAAATACCTATGACATCCTGAGAAAGGATCGTGTGTATGATATAAAAGTTATACCACTCAATTGGACTATGAATGGGTTGAAGTATGTCGACTATGAATGGGTTGAAGCACTTAAATCTAGTGAATATCCACATGCCAAATTGAAATATATTGAATATGATAATATGGGAGATTTGTGTCGTTCAATCAATAGAAAAATCTTATATTGCAGGAATGGTACATTTTACTTTAATTATTCATTTAAACATGATAGGATTTACATTACCTCACCTCTTGAAACTGAAATAATTATTCTCAATGACAATCTAAGAGATGTTTTTGGCTTTAAAGAGAATATGATCAATGGGAAAAATGCTGACACTGTTTTCAAGATGAATCAAGTTATTTTTGTAGACTATCCACCTGGTTTTGCTTCGGACTTATGTATATTTCTCTATGCATCCTTTGTGGAAACATCGAGAGTCGGTAATTCAAATGTCCCCCTCCTACGTGTTCTTGAACGAAAAACAACTCATGAACTTGTTCATCACTATAATATAAATCATCTTCAGTATGTTCCTGTAAACACGCCGTATTTGGAACTCTGTCAGTTAACACTAAGAAGTGAATTGGGTGATCCTCTAGCAATAACAATAGGGCTAAAAGGGATTATTTGTAAGTTTCAATCAATTTTAAACGAGAGCACTATCGCCGAAAATGAACGATAGATGCATTTTATTTGTTTACCCTGATCAGGATTGCTATGTTGGTGCTCTGTGTCCATGTTACATAGGGAATAAATTGGACTACTACAAGGGTCGTACTACATTGTCTGGCTATGGTCTTGGTAGCTGGTTTGCTAGGCTCTTTCGTTCTGCACTACCCCTTGACAGAAAATATCTTGTACCTGCTGCATTAAATTTTGCTGCCTCCAAACTACAGGACTGAGGGTCGGGCAAGAATTTCAAGGAGAGTGTTAAGGAAAATCTTAGATCTTCAGCAACAGCCGTTAGTGAGCAATTAACATCTTGGCAAAATGGGGAGGGATTGAAAAAGATGCGTTCATGTCATTCACTCATCAGGTTCCACCCAGGAAGGAAGCAAAGGACATCAACAAGGACTTTGAGGACTAAAAAAACGAAGCCCAATAAGCAGAAGAAAAAGAAGAAAAAGAAAAAGATTGTTAGATCAAAGAAGGATTTCTTCTCTTAAAATGACTTATCTCCCCCACAAGGAATCATATCCATCAATTAGTTCCTCATTGAATCTATTCAATTCTGAAAATGTTGATGTCAGTGTCAAGTATGGCTACTATGAACAGTTTCATCCCCAACAACCCCTCTCGGAGAATATTCACTTTCAAATATTTTCCAATGAAGACTATTTCATTGATTTGTCGTCAACATTTATTGATTTAAATGTTGTGGTGAAGAAAAAGTCAGATAATACAACTCCAAATGCCGGCGATGGTCTCTCCTATGAAAACTGTATTCTACCCAACCTATTCAAACAAATTAATGTATTTATTATCGATCAGGTGTTGATACTGACGGTGAGTTGACTACTGCAGTGACCCAGGAGTATCATCTAGTTGGAAAATTAAATCATGAGATATTCAATATATCCCAATGGCTACCCCCCAATGTCAAGATTGACATAAAGCTACAGATGGCCCCATCAAATTTCACTTTGAGGAAAACACTTTCTGCAGCACCCGATGCAAATCTCATTATCACAACGGCAATTCTCCACGTCCGAAAACAACAGGTTATGAGCTCTGTTGCATTGGCAGTGGAAAAGCTAAGAACCAATTGCAACAACATTAAACTTCTTGTTCCCCATATAATTACCAATCAACGTCACATTGCCACCGGCTCTCGTAGCTATAGCGATTCATCCTTTATCAATGGAGAAATACCATCAAAATTGGCTTTTGCCTTTGTGAAGAGTGATAGTGCCGTTGGATCCTGGACTAAATCCCCAAATGATTTTAATTTTTTCGGTCTATCTAGCCTTTTGTGCAAAGTGAATGGTATTCCACGGTACACTGTATCATTTGACAAAAAATCCTATAGAACTCTGTACGAGTTGACTATGCAATCCCTAGATTAAGACTCAACTATTTGAAAATAGAATAACCGATTCAATGTTTTCAAAAAATCATAGGGTTATTGTTTTGGATTTGTCAGGCCCATAAGATATGACCATAGTACGAACAGGGAATGTACGTTTAGAGTGTACATTTGCCAATGCTGTGACCGAGAGTATCACGCTAATATCACTGAGTTAATTTGAAACCTATTGGGAAATCACGCCCGACGGCAGTGTTCTACTAGACCTAGCACCATGAACACAAACCAAATATAAACGTATCTAGTATGGATCCATACATGTCCCGGTACAAGTCCTATTGTATACCTTCGGACTTCATTGAAAAAATTCCAAGTGTTAACAATACCTAAATCATTGTTAATAGCAGTCCATCGACTTTGAAGACTGGCTATGCATCTTTCAAACAACGAAGAATATTGAATTTTTTTATCCTCTTGGCCTATCGTATACATTCTGCGCTCCATACATCAGCAGCATTACTGAAAGCAGGGGGAAAACCATTATTCAAAATCTACGACGAGTACAGGATTTAACGACTAAAACATGTGGGTTGTATGCACTACTCTTTTTCATATTCAGATGTCGTGGCTACACCTACAAACAGTTTCTTGACATCCACGTTGACCTACCTCGATTGATCGACTTACTAGAGGAGAATATACTTACAAGTGTATTTAACATTGATTTTAGTGCCCTAAGAATAAAATGTTCTAAAGATGTATGTGAAATTGTTTATTATTAATAAAAAAAAATTTATATACATGATAAAACGACTTTTCTACTATTTAGATTTCATCCACTACTAGGTATTTGTCAACAGCAACTAGTACAAGTAGATTATCTGAATTCAGAGTGTACTGATCCTGATGTGGTGTAATACCAGTGTCACCTTTTATACAATAGATCTTAACGTCACTCTTGCAATATCTGTTTGTATAGTCAATGACATTATTTGCAGTCATTATATATAATTTACGAGTCCCAATTTTATTATTTAAAGCAACTTCAAAAAGAGCGGCGTCAAGTGTCAAATCACACTCCGTCACTGCAAAATAGAAAAAAGTAAACTTATAATGATAAGATCCATTGTCATCACAACGATGACGTAGGAACCATATTCTTTTGTTGTTCCAGCAGTTGAATCGTTGACCCGGTTCCTCCTCCCAGAACAATCTAAAACCACGACGATACCAATCTCGCAGCAATAAACTAAAATCACGGTCAGGATTCTTTCCAATCATACCAGGATATGTACCCTCCCACTGATTACATTTATCATAATGACAATTGGAGCATAGATGACCTCTAAGATGAGAGTCACACACCTCTTCAAGACAGGAATTACAACCTTTAATTTGTACAGCATATCCTCTATGCAATTTACACGGGTTGCATAATCTACACTTTTCATCATACTCATCAATCATTGTGCAATGCTCACATGATGATGACCAGCTGCCCAGTGTGTACATACATAATGGACATGTATGGAACATTTTGTCATGTGTTGACACTCTCACTGCCAGAATGAAACTGAGCTAACATCAATAAAAATTGTCTGAGATAGAGAGAGAGAGAGAGGAGTAAATCATCCTTGAGCATCATCTTTCTCATGAAAAAAGTCCTAAATTTCAAAACTAATGTTTAAAAGCATATCCACAATATCATTTTGCCGTGTCGTGATCAATATATCAATAAATTGTGTAAATGCATTTGGACCACGACGTAGAAGCTTCATGCGGTAGTCTAATAACGGAAAATCGTTTTCTATTATGTTAAAAAGCATTCCCTAAGGAAATATCTTTCTTTAAATAGGCAACTCTTAAAAATTATCATCTAGAATCAAACGTTTTTCCATAAGAAATATATTCCCCACGCTTCACTCTTTCTCAAATCCATCCTTTTTTAGATCCTAACTCTCTCACAACCAACTTCAGACTAATCAGAATTTCTTTTTGTACTCTAAAAAATATACTCTAGTCTACTATAGAAAGAAAGAAAAAATACCATTGATTTAGAAAGAATTTTATGGAACATAATTACAATAATAATATTCACTGATGAATTTTGTTCTCATCAATCTATTTCGATATGACATGTAATGCTGACCGAAGTTTATTTATATGGAGAATATTCCCTTTTCCAGCAAAACATAGTTGCTCCTCCTGCTTAAACTTGCTTAATGATATCACGTATCTAGCATACATAATGTCCCATTCAAGGCATAGTCTACAGCCAGCAGTTATTTCCACAGCTACATTGGGTACTCGTATATCGTTGCTGCTGCTGCTGTCGGTTCCATCATTAATCTTCAATAACGTAAATGCACCACTCATTTTTTTCTCCACTAATATCCTCTCAAATAAACTATTCTCTCTCTGAATTCAATTCTCTTACTAATAAGAACTACAATGAAAATTACTCCTTATTTCCGAATCCAACTATTAATCCAGTTAGTGTGACCGCCGCTCTCTTTCTGTTTGACCCCCCCCAAAAAAATGAGTGTCACATTAGAAAACCCGTCTGGTAGGGCAAGTACTGTTCATTGTAATAGGTGACTGACCCGTGGTAAGGCATATTACGCAATCACTGGCAGAATATATAGATGCATTACTACTGTGGTGTTTGATTGAGTTTAGCATTGGTACTCCCTTTTGACAACGTAGAAGCACATAGTGACTTTTAATTTAGTTCAACATTCTCCTCAACATTCCTTGAAATTTTCAACTTGACATCCTTTGACATTCCTGATATATTGCAGATACACCATTACAATAGCCTGGATACAAAAGGTGTGCTTATAACTAGCTTAATATACCCTGAAAAATTCAATTTAACCCCTTTAACCAGCCGATAGCCACTCTACTATTGTTGTCTTTAAATTGCCACCGTCTGCTAGTGCTCCGACAAGCCGTAAGGACTTTATCGACCAACTAAGTGGTCATGATTCTATTGCTAGTGTTCTGCCGTTGGGAGATAAACATTTTGTGAATATTGAGAAATCTGTAGCCTCTGATTTCTGTGCGTCTGTGAAGTCTGTTTTTTCGGGTGCTGGCACGAAGATTTTGCAGAAGTCGTACCTAGGAATAGAAAAAGGAATCCCGTTGTCATTTAGTACTAGTGAATTCAAAACGCACCCAGGAGTCAAGGAAGCAAGTCGATTTGGGTAGTCCCAAACTATCAAGCTAGTTTTTTCGGAGTCGTTTGGGAAAAGTGACGCGATAAAAATGACTTTATAAGTTTACCGCGTTGTTTCTTTAAGAGCAGGTCTCCTGATCACGTGTTAAACGAATGCAACAGTCAAGTGGAAAAATTTACGCGCTGTGCTGGTAATCACTCTTATTCGAAAGATGTGCCCTGTACAAGCAGCCCTAATTGTGCGAACTGCGGTGGATCACACACTTCGTATAGCCTATTTTGTCCAGTGCTCAAGTCTCGTATTGCGGTTGGTGTGAAAAAATGATGTTGCAAAAATTCTCGGTTATTTCGTACAATATAAACAGAACGCCTAGGAAAGAGCACATCATTGACGAATTTTCGTATAAATACGATACCGTCTGTCTTCAAGAGCATCTTTTATCATCAGCTAGCACTAATCTGCTGAAACGGAGTGGGAATCACGTTGCGTTTGTGAATGCTGCACGGTCTACGTTTGGTAGACCTTTCAGAGGCCTCGCCTGTATTTTGAAACGCAGTTCTGTTTCATCCGTGACGCCAGTGCTGTTCCACAGTGAAGAAAACATCTTGGCCATGCGAATTGTCGATTTGGTATTTATTAATGTATATTTTCCTTGTGATCGTAAATCTGTTCAGTCGCTGAATAAATTTGCCAAGACTTGTAGTGTTTTTGCAACAAAATTTGCACTTTACTGAAAAAAATATAAATGTTTTTACTTTAATAAATCAAATAATTTTTACATTTTGATTACTAAATATCAGTATATGTATATTAAACTGACAATGCACATGCACTTGTATTTTTTTCAGTAAAGTGCAAATTTTGTTCTGGCCTTGAAAAGGTATAGGGGTTTTGAGCCCAACTTATGTTAATTTCTGCTCGTTTTGAGTTTGGCTCAGTTATTTATTGTAATTTCTGATCGTTTTGGGTTTTATTTATTTATCGATGCTGATTTGTGGTAGTTTCAAGCTTGGTAGATTATTTGATTTTATTTTTGCTCATTTTTTGTTTCATGGAGTTCTTTACTTTTCTTTGAAAAACTTATTTTGTGGAAAAAGTTCTTTTAATTAATTTATGTTCGTTTTATATTCACATAGTCTTTTCAAGGAAAAAGAAAATAACACTTTAAATATTTTCGTTTTTTAAGACTTTATAGTTCGGCCTGCTATTTGTATGCTGAAAAAAAAATTTCAGCAATTTTTAACAACATACACCATTTTAAAAATCTGGGTACAAATAATGCTGTTCAACTTAGTTTCATGCCTCCTCTAGCCGACCTAAAGTGGATAATATGACATTTTTCTCAAAAAAATCTGTTTACTTTCTTTGATAGCTTGGACACACTTGAACTATATTGAGTTGGTTACATTTTAAGAGAAGAAGTGGCCCCGAAGGTTTGAACATAATACCTTCACGCGTTCTTGAGATACTACTGAGATGCCTTATTGGGAATTAACATTATCACAGTGAATTTTGATTTAATATGAAGACAACATTAATCTTTTAAAAATCTGGGGCCAGGTGGAGGGTGGGAGTCTAAGGAGGATTAATCGCCCTCCAGTTAATTTCGAGCAATGAAAGTGGTATCGGCCCTTTCTATTTTCAATCGAATAAACCTTTTGCGAAGTTCCTACGACAACTGGTCTAAACAACAACAACAACAAAAAATATTACTAATCACTTTTGACTATTAAAAAGGGCACTAGCCTTTGAATTTCCAATCGAATTAGCCTTTTTTGAAGTTTCTACGACAACGCCTTCTATAAAAACCTTATAACCTCCCAGGGCATAACTCAAAACCCTTGCCCTGAAAGTTTTGGGGGAGCGTCCTTCTCAAAAAAATGTTTTCTATCTGGAAATCAACTATGCTGTACAAAATGGCTGTCCAAAAATTTTGATTGGATGTTTTTGGGTGAATGATGGACGTGGGGGGAGGCTAGTTGCCCTCCAATCAGTTTTGACTATCATAAAGGGCACTAGCCCTTTGAACTTTTGAAGTTTCTATGATAACACCTTCTATAAAAACCTTATATACCCCAGGCCATAACTTAAAACCCTTGCCCTGAGGATTGTTATGGAGTGTCCTCCTCAAAAACATATTTTCTATCTGGAAATCAACTACGCTGAACAAAATGGCTATATCAAAAATTATGATTGAATGTGTTTGGGCAATGATGTTGGGAAATGATGTGGGGAATGATGGGCATGGGGGAGGGGCTACTTTTCCATCAACTACTTTCTACTATTAAGAAGGGAACTAGTCGTTGGAATTTCCAAGCGAATCAGGCTGCTTTAACGTCCCTACGACAACAACGTCTTATAAATCCTTCTTTGCCCCCAGGGCGTAAATAAACACCCTTTTCATATGCGTTGTTGGGAAGTCTCCTCTGGGGGAGTGTCCTCCTAAAAAACATTTTTTATCCGGAAATCAACTAGTCTACGCTGAACAAAATGGCTATCTCAAAATTCTGATTGGATGTGTTTGGCGGAATGGTGAGCGTGGGGGGCTAATTGCCCTCCAATTACTTCCATCTATTAAAAAGGGCACTAGCCCTTTGAATTCCCAATCGGATGATCCTGTTTTGAAGTTTCTAAGACAACACCTTCTATAAAACCCTTATATGCCCCCAGGGGCAAGTTGCCCTCCAATCCCTTTCGACTTTTAAAAAGGACACTAGCCCTTTGAATTTCCAATCGAATGAGCCTGTTTTGAAGATTCTACGACAACGACTTCTATAAAAAAAAATCGTATATGCCCCCAGGGCGTAACCTAAAACCTTTGCCCTGAGGGTTGCGGGGGACGGTCCTCCTCAAAAATATATTTTCTATATGGAAATCAACTACGCTGAAAAAAATGGCTATCTCAAAATTTTTATTTGATGTGATTGGGGACTGATGGGCGTGAGGTGGGGGGGGGGCTAGTTGCCCTCCAATCACTTTCGACGATTAAAAAAGGCAAACGCCCTTTGAATTTCAGATCGAATGAGCCTGTTTTGAAGTTTCTACGGCAACGCCTTCTATAAAAACCTTATATGCCTCCAGGGCATAACTGAAAACTCTTGCCCCGAGGGTTGTGGGGGAGTGTCCTCCTCAAAAATATATTTTCTATCTGGAAATCAGCTACGCTGACAAAATTCCTATCTCAAAATTTTGATTGGATGTTGTTTGGGGGAATGATGGGCATGGGGGGGGGGGGGCTAGTTGCCCTCCAATCACTTTCGACTATTAAAAAGGGCACTAGCCCCTTGAATTCCCAATCGAATGAGCCTGTTTTGAAGTTTCTACGACAACGCCTTCTATAAAAAGCCTTATATGCCCCCAGAGCTTAACTTAAAACTCTTGCCCTTGAGGGCTGTGGGGGAGTGTCCTCCTCAAAAACACATTTTCTATCTTGAAATCAACTATGTTGAACAAAATGGCTACCTCACAATTTTGATTGGATGTGTTTGGGGGAATGATGGGCGTGGGGGGGCTAGTTTCCGTTCAATCACTTTCGACTATTAAAAAGGGCACTAGCCCTTTGAATTTCCAATCGAATGAGCCTTTTTTGAAGTTTCTACGACAACACCTTCTATAAAAGCCTTGTATGCCCCCAGGTCAGAAATTAAACCCATTGCCCCCGGGGTTGTGGGGGAGTGTCCTCATCAAAAACATATTTTCTATCTGGAATTCAACTAATATGAACACATTGACTATTTCAAAATTTCTATGGCAGATTGTTTGGGAATTATTGGGCTTCAGGGGGGCGGGCTAGGGGCCCTCCAATCACTTTCGACTATTAAAAAAGGCACGAGAACACTCTATTTCCAATCGAATGAGCCCCTTTTTAAGTCTCTACGACAACCCCTTCTATATGAAGTGCCCTGCTTTAAAGAACAGAAAATAATAAACTGTACATTGTCAACATTGATCGTATATGCCCTCAGGGCATAACTTAAAACCCTTGCCCTGAGGGTTTTGGGGGATTGTCCTCCTCAAAACGATATTTTCTATCTGGAAATCAACTACGCTGAACAAAATGGCTATCTCAAAATTTTGATTGGATGTGTTTGGGGGAATGACGGGCGTGGAGGGGGGGCTAGTTGCCTTCCAATAACTTTCGACTATTAAAAAGGGCACTAGCCACTCCAATTTTCAGTCGAATCAGCCCTTTTCGAAGTTTCTACGACAACTCCTTCGATGCGAAGTGCCCGGGTATGGAGAAAAAAAACGAAAAAAAATCAACACAATTTTCCCACATCGTTCTTTACTTAGGCAGCGCTATTGCGCTGCCTATGATACAGGTATAGGAATAGCAATACATAAGCTAAGGGCATATTCAGGGTACTAGGTAAGGGTACTAGTTTGAATTTTCTGGATATGTTAAACTGAATCAAAGAAGCACCAAATACATCCAGGTTGTCAAAATGGTACATATGCAGTATTTTAAGAACTCCAGAAGGTATTAAGCAAAATATTAAAGGGTGTATTGAACTAAATCAAAAGACCTTCAGTGCTCCATCCTTTAAGTGCTCCATAATCTTTCAGGGAGTAGTGACAGGGATGTTTAACTTAACCAAAAGCTTCATGTATGTTTCGATTGTCAAAATAGCGTATATACAATATCTCTGGAATAGCTAAGCGTATTGATCTGAAACTTTCAGAAAATGTTGTGGGGACATTTAGCTAAATCAAAGTACAATATATTTATCCTGGTCTTGAAAAGGGCACATCTGTAGCCTAATATCGAAGGAATAGTTAGGGACATTCATTTGAAACTTGGAGGGAACGTTGAGAAGGATTTTGAACTCAATCAAAGACACGACATGCATCCAGGTTGGCAAAAGGGTATATCTGTAGTATCCCGGAAACGGCTAAGAGAATAAAGTTGAAACTTTCGGAGCATGTTGAACTGAACCACAAGATGTTATGCTTATCCATGTTGTCAAAATGGCATATTTACAATATCCTAGGAAGAGCTAAGGGCATTAAGTTAAAGTTTTCAGGGGTGTTGAACTCAATCAAAATATACTATGCGCATCCCGACTGTGAAAAGAGTCTATCAGGAATGTCCCCGGAACGGCTATTTGCAATAAGTGGACACTTTCAGGGAATAATGAGATACCGATCTGAAACAATAAATCTTTGCTGCACCAATGTTGTCAAAAAGGCATAAATTTAATATCTAAACTGTCTAACTGTATTAAGTTGAGACTTTCAGGATTAGCTGAGTGGTATGTTAAACGAAGTAAAAAGAAACTATATACATGCTTCATCTCAAAAAAGTGTATCAGAAATATCCCAGGAACAGCCAAGGGTCTCAAGTTCAAAATTTCAGATCCTGTTAAACTCAATCAAAGAACATTATTTACAACTAGGTGGTCAATACGTCGTATCTGCAACATCTCAGGATTATTACTACTACTAACAACTCACCACATCACCAAGCCACCTGAGGCCAACACAGCTACACACGCTCCTCCTTAATCCCGATCTATTCAAAGCCTCTCTCTTTACACCGTCCCAGGAAGTTCCCATTTCATTAAAACTTTCTTTACACATCCTCCCACCCCAACTGAGGACGACCTGGTTTTCGTTTAGCCCTAGACGATTGGCTAAAAAGGACAATCTTTTGCAATCTGTTATCCTTCATCCACAGAACGTTCCCTAGCCATCTCAACCTTTCTTTCATTAGAGCCCTAGAAAGCAGGATTGAACTACATTTTTCGTACAGTCTACTGTTTGAAATACGGTCAGTCAGCCGGGTACCCAGAACAATCCGTAGGCATTTTTTCTGGAAAATATCTAGCATCTCAGGAATGTTTAAGGGTATTGATTTGAAATTATCAGAGAAGGTCGAGGGGGGTGTTGAACTAAATCAAAAGATACTATATTTATACAGGTTATCAAAAGGTTCAATCTGCAATATCCTAATAATGGCTGGAGGAATTCATTTGAAACTTCTTGGGAACGTTGAGGGGGATATTGAAGTAGGTCAAAAGAAAATAAATCTATCCTGGTTGTTAAAAGGGTGTATCTGTAATAGCTCAGGAAATGTTGGGGTTATTCATCTGAAACTTTCAAGGAATGTCAAAGAGGATTTCGGAATAAACCAAAAGCACTACATGTATCCAGGTTGGCAAAAGTACATATCTTAGGTATCGCAGCAAAGATGAAGAGAATTAAGATCAAAATTTATTATATGAAATATATTTATCAAAAGAAAATATATTTATCCAGGTTGTTAAAAGGTGTATCTGTAACATCTCAGGAAATGTTAGGGGTATTGATCTAAAAATGTAAAACTAAAAACTAAACCAAAAACTACATGTATCCAGGTTGGCAAAAGGATATATCTGAAGTATCTTAACAGTGGTGAAGAGAATGAAGTAGAAAATTTTAGAGCATGTTCAACAGCATAGATTGGCTTTTAGAACATTTAGTCCTAAAGCAATACCATTAGGCGTCCCTGAGATATTGGAGATAAGCCCTTTGTCAACCTCGAAGCATGCAGTGTCGTTTGACTGAGTTCAAAATTATCTGAAACTTTTAACTCAAATCCTTGGCTGTTGACGAGATAATAAAGATAACTATTTTGACAACATGGAAGCACATTGTGTATTTTGATTTACATCAAAATCCTCTTCAACATACTCTGGTAGTTTCTATTGGATACGCTTCAAATTTCCTGAGGTATCACAGATAGATTTTCAATAAACCTGGGTGAACATAATGTTTTGTGATTTGGTTTAAATCACTCCTTTGGTATGTTTGGAATATTGCAGATACACCCTTTTGAAAACCTAGATACACTACTAGGTTAGCATCCTCTGAAAGCTAAAACTTGACACCGTTAGAAGTTTCTGAGACAATAAAATTAAGTCCCTTGAACAGCCTGGGTGTAGTCTTGTGATTTGGTGTAACATTTTCCTCGATTTTTCCCAAAAAGGTTTGACTTAAATGATAATCTGAAGGTATTTGAAACATATTAAGTTATCTTAGTCCAAGTGGTGCTAAAGAATTAATTCACGAGTAAACTAAACTTACAACTTGTAGCATAGGTATTTCAGAAACATTTAGAACTTTTGCCATGCGGAATTAATCACTTGTAGAGTATCATATGAAAATAGAGTTTTTACTGCCCGATTTTGTATTACTTAGATTTTACGTGTATTGGGCTATTCAGAAACTAGGGAACGTTTCCGTCTGACGCCACTAGACACGCGGCGATCACATGTGTTTTGGTATGCGCGTGCTCGTAGCTTTAGTCGGCATCCAGCCGGGAGAAAGAAAATATCTCCGCACTGCCCCTTTTCCGGGCAGTGCGTTATTAAATTAGTGTTTTTGCAACAAAATTTGCACTTTACTGAAAAAATATAAATGTTTTTGCTTTAATAAATCAAATAATTTTAACATTTTGATTACTAAATATCAGTATATGTATATTAAACTGACAATGCAAATTCATTTGTATTTTTTTAGAAAAGTGCAAATTTTGTTCTGGCCTTGGAAAGGCATAGGGGTTTTGCGCCCAACTTATGTTAATTTCTGGTCGTTTTGAGTTTGACTCGGTTATTTATTGTAATCTCTGTTCGTTTTGGGTTTCATTTATTTATCGATGCTGATTTGTGGTAGTTTCGAGCTTGGTAGATTATTTGATTTTATTTTTGCTTAAAGAAATGCGCTGCAATTGCAAATCCCGCCAGTTGTGAAGTGCGGTCCGTAATACGGTTTTGTTAGCAAAAAACGATAGAAATTCATCGGCAACTGTGCGAAATGTATGGCAACGGAGTAATGAATGAAAGTTCAGTGCGAAAAATGTGTATCCGGTTTAAAAATGGCCGAACCAACGTGCATGATGAAGAGAGGAGTGGACGCCCGAGCATTGTGACAGACGATCTTCTCGCCAAAGTTGATGAGAGGATTCGTGGGACTCATTCAAATGGGAGATTTTCCCACATCCACCCTACAGTCCCGACCTAGCACCGAACGATTTTCACTTTTTCCCGACGATGAAGAACTGGCTAGTGACACAGCGTTTTGATGACGACGACGAGCTCCGAGCGTGCGTCACTGAGTGGTTGAGATCGCAGGCGGTGGATTTATATGATTAAGAAATTTCGAAGCCTCTCTACCACTACGATAAGTACCTTAGTTTGTTTGGTGACTATGTAGAAAAGTAGCATTTTAGTCACTCTTTCAGATGTATATAATAAAATATTTTTCCTGTGCCTAGTTTTTCTTTTAGAACGAAACATTCCCTACTTTTTGGATAGCCCTCGTACTTAAACAAATTAGACCAAAGAAGGCATCCATACACTAAATATAAAGAAACGAGAGTATTATATAAAGTTTTAAGTGCTCTTCGAAGAGTAAAATGCTTTAGTATATTTAAAGTACCGATATTCAGGTATTCCAGTGCGAGTGGTAATCTTGCACACATTTTCATCCACGGGATCCAGGCAATTTGGATCTTTATGATTTGCTAGCTCTATAACACGTTTGAACATGAGCTGTAAATATCCCTTTCGGAACTCGTCTTCGTACTACTGACACTTTTTGGTTACCATGTCATTAAGCGCTAGATTATTTTTCTTCTCGATTTGGCGTTTGAGTTGCCTGATTCTATCATTGCTTTCTTGAACTTACTTGCTTCTGAGAGCTTGTTTCTTGTTACTCATGTCAATGATCTCTTGGGTAATCCATGAGTTTTTTTTTCAGCAGATTTACGACCGAGAACAAGCTTGGCTGTCTAACATATGACTCTGATACTTTGCAACACAAGCTGATCAATGTCCGCTGGGATAAACGGGTCAGGCGTTTCTTGCATGATCCTCGATAGTTGCTCTTTTAGCTGCTCTTAATGCTCTTGTTTCGTCTCCTGGTCCTTCAGGGCTTCCACAGGGAATCTTAGAACTTTTTTATTCGCTTTGACAACGACTTATCTCGGTCGTAATCTTGGCAATATTGAATGGGTCGCTCTCATCTGCTGTTAATCTCTCCGATTCCAAATTTGCCCATGATATATTCGTTTCCGCTGTTTTCATTTCCCAATATGACATTTAATTCTTCTTGGACAATAAAGAAATGTTTCTATAGAAAGGTGTCAACAAGGCTCTGAAGCCGAGAGTAAAAATGTTCAGACTCTTCATCCTACCTTGACATTGAAAGTGGATTATAGCTATTTATGACACAAACTAAGGATTAAAAGTTGACTTGATTTAAACTACATTTCATTGCTTGCCTAATTGTACCTGTTTGTGGATATTTGCCAAGTGAAATACCAATTAAGGTAATCAGAGTACCATTTTTCATGGAATAAACTAAAGATTTCACTTCGCGGATTTTGTAGTATTTAAAGATGTCATACGTCAGTCAGTCGTCATTTGACAAATTTGTTAATCTATTCGGAGATAAGCTGGAAAAGATAATTGCGTCTCAGGTGGAGTTTTCCAGCAAACTAGACTCAATTTCGGCGGAAGTTGCGTCGTTAAAAAGTGATGCAACATCCCGTGATTCACGAATAGTTAAACCAGAATCTACACTAGAGGAGCAGTAGCTTAAATCTGAAGCTCTAAAGAAACGATTGCTTGCTTTTGAAGTAAAAGACCGAAAGCTTAACTTGTTGATTCACGGATTACCGGCAGAAAAATCTAATGAAACGCCTGAAGTTAATGTGAAAAACCTTTTTGTGAATAAGCTAGGAATTGACGAGCCAGTAATGATAACGAAGCGCTATCGCATTTCTTCTCGTTCGGCAAATATTACTGACTCCCGCCAACGCAAAAGTAAGCAAAAGCAAGTGAAGCCTTTGCTTGTATTGTTACGGTCCGAAAATGAAATTCAAGAAATGGGATTCAAGCTATAATCTCAAACGTCGGTAAACTTAAGGCCAGTGGTATCGATATTTGCACAGACTTGCCGCCTGAACTGAATATCCGAAGAAGTGAGCAATTGGCCAAATGACGTGAGATGAAAACGAAAGGCGAAATAATGTCTTCTCGGGTTCGTCAAAAAGGCATAGACATATGGCTTGAAATTAAAGGATCTGCTTCGTCCTCATGGTCTAGTGTCCAGATTAGATAATGGATTAGTTCTGACATCGATATTGATTTATTATTATATTCCGCGAGTGAAAAAAGAGATTGGAATTGATCTCGTCATGGTGTGTTTTTTGTGCCTGTTATTATGTGTGATTATTTTCATGTTTTCCTTCTTTTCTGTCTGGCTCTAGTTGTGCAAAAAAAGTTTTCGTTCTGATCGTATTTTCTTTCCACAGCAAACAAGCTTGTTGTTGCGTTGCCGAGATTGGAGACCCAAATGTCTGTATTGCTATTGTTTAATTTTGATCTAGTTCGGCGACCTTCTCACTCCTCGCATGCTGGGAATTATCTGAGGTACCACCTTTTACTCATTAGCCTATCATTTCATATTAATTTTGGTAAGTTTTATGTATATGATATTATGATGATAATAATTGTTAAATGAGAAAACATCGGACCGGCTCCATGATTCTGAGAAAAAAACAACTTGACCTAAATGAATTATTTAAATCGGTAGGATCAACTGGTGATGAATCTTCTGATCTTTTTATTCAGTCTTTTTATTTCAGTTTTTATTGATCTTTTTCCTCGTTGTAAATATATAAATAATGACCAAATCTCTCCATTTCATCAGTTAGAATCCTCCCGAATCGCGTTTTGGAATTGTAGAGGAGTGCTTAGTAGTTTAGATTTTCTATCCACATTCCTTTATAGTAATCGTATTGGTATTCTGGGACTATTTGAGAGTTTTCTTAGTGATGGTAATAGTTCTTTGGTTGGTGTATCTGGGTACAGGATAGAAACAGGAAAACAGGAAAACAGGTCTACCCGTTCGAAAGGTGGACTTGCCGTGTTTATTGACCAGAATCTCCCTATCTGTAAAATTACGGACTTCAATGATTTGTATCAAGAGATGGAGTTTGAATTTTTAATGATTGAGATCAAGTCTGGTAAGGAGAAGCTACTCCTATGCTTATTTTATCGACCACCGGGATCAAGTGCGTAAAATTTTATTGGTAAGTTGAATGATCTAACACAACGGATGAATTTTAAGAACCATAAAGGGGTTTTTATGGGTGATTTTAATATAGATTTGGGACTGGTGAGTTCGGAGTCTCAAGAATTAAGATCTCTACCTGTAGATTCACTAACTACTTGCTTTTCTGCCAGATTGGTTCCAACAACAAGAATACCAACAAGTATTGGTGAACAGTCGCCATCAGTTATTGACAACATTTTTACGAATTTCAATCTCCATTCGAGTTATGTCGTATTAACTGATGAATCGGATCACTCTATGTTACTTGGGGAATTTTTGATAAATAGACTGAAATCTAACCCGAATATAAAAGTAAGAATAACTATTGATGATAAATCATTACAAAATTTGAGAGCTAAATTGGCTTGTAGCGACTGGACTTCAGTTTATGAAGAAGCCAATCCAGATGCAATGGCCACCCTATTTATTGAGAAATTCTCTTCTGCCCTTGACTCTGCCTGCCCCTTATCGAAAAAGCGCTCCAGGTATGCCACCCCAAAAAGCCTTGGATCACCCAAGGCTTACTAACCAGTATTGAACACAAAAATATGCTATTCAGGCAATAAATTGATAATCCTGATGTACTTGGTACGAAATTCAAGAATTATAAAAACACTCTGACAACCCTACTCAGGAAAGCTAAACAGGCTTACTACCATAAGCAGTTTCAAGAAGCAGAAGGATCGCCAAAGAAGATATGGAAACTGATAAATGAATGCCTGAATCAACAAAAAACTAATGCGTTTCCTGAGACCTTAACCAAGCCTGATGGAACATCTTCAACATCCCCACAAGAAGTAGCTAACACGTTAAATAAATTTTTTGCATGCATTGGAGAAGCAACCTTAGAGGAAGCTTATGGTCTTTCAACTGTCGTCACGGATTATTTCAAAAATTACCTACCTTCGCCATCTTGCTCCTCTATGTTTCTGTCGCCAGTCACTGAGGACAAACTGCTGAAGATTGATTATATATATATATATATATATATATATATATATATATATATATATATATATATATATATATATATATATATATATATATATATATATATATATATATATATATATATATATATGTATATATATACATATATACATATGTATATATATACATATGTGTGTGTGTGTGTGTGTGTGTGTGTGTGTGTGTGTGTGTGTGTGTGTGTGTGTGTGTGTGTGTGTGTGTGTGTGTGTGTGTGTGTGTGTGTGTGTGTGTGTGTGTGTGTGTGTGTGTGTGTGTGGTAGTCCCCGGGTGTTGCATTGAAAAAAACAGGAATTAAAGAAAAAACACAAATAAAAGTAAGAAGCAAAATTAAAACTTCAAACGAACCGAAATTACTCTGTATATGAAGGTAGCTGTTCCTTCATTCTTCAACTCCTCGCTTTTTACGCTTCAGTTAAAATATTTGTCCCAATTCTTTAAAAACTGCTAAAACACAAGGGCTGTTGGATTTACATAAGAACTATTATTAAAGCGCTATAAAGCTAACGCGTTAAGAATGGGGGCTGAGTAAAGAGGAAACAACCAACCTCACAAATGGAAAAATTACTGTTCGGTTAAGTTTTAATGTCAGTCTTTACTTTCATTTGAGCGAACTCGTTTTTTATCTAATGACAAATAAAAGCCACCCTTCTTTAAATTGAAATGATAAGCTTAGATGGTCAGTTTAAATGGTAAGTCAGGGTAAATTTAGGGCAATTCTAATACTTTATTTCAGTCTATAAAGTGGATATATTGCTAGGAAAACATTGGAATTTTTTCCATTTGTTCGTCTTTTTTCTCTTTTGGTTTTGCATTTTAGAGCTATTAAATAAATAAAAAAAAAGGATTTCTTCAACTAAACGAAAGGAGCAACATTAAAACTCAAAACAAACAGAATTAACTCCGTATATGATGGGGTCAATCCTCTCCTCAATACCTTGCTCTTCATGCTAACGTTTTTAGAACTTTTAAAAAAAGCTTCCTATTCTAATTAATGGCCCTTGTGTTTCTGGAGTCGTTCTTAAAAAAATTGGGACAAATAGTCAAACTTTAGAGTAAAGTGCAAGGTATTGAGAAGAGGGGAAACCCCTTCATACACGGAATAATTTCTATTCGCTTCGAGTTTTAATATTGTTCCTTACTTTCAGTTGAAAAAACTCACCTTCAGTTTTTGTATTAAATTTCTCGTCACCCTCTATGAAAAATTCTTTTCCCTTACGGAAAACTCCTCCATAGGAAGTTTTCCCCCCCCCCGTAAAACACACCCCCAACTTAACATTCCCTCCGGACAGTTCCATCCTCGCTGAAAATCCCCCCACCCCTTGTAAAATTTCTTGCAGACGATTCAGCCTGAAAAAATTATTCTTAGGATTTTTTTTTTATTTGAAAAAGACTAATTTCTAATCATTTTTCCGATCCCCCCGGTAATCTCCCCCTCCTTGGAAATTTTTTCTTGGAGATCCAAACCCGCTGAAAATTTACCCTGGAACATCTCCACATACAAAACTGAATAGGCAAAAATAAAGTAAGACAAATAAAATGAATCTCGTATAGGAAAGTTCACCCCCAGAAATTTTCTCCCCACAAAAATTTTCCCTCTGGATAACCACTCCAAGCATAATATCACCCCAGAAAAATGACTGTGTACTTCCCAATATTAAATACTACCCACAATATGGGCAAATTGCATTGATTACAACCCCTTTCCCCACGGGATGTGGGGGTTATATTACTCCCAAGGGCATAGCTATTGAATTTTTCAACTATGTTGAACAAAATGGCTCAAAAATCTCAAAATTTTAGGGCGAACAACGGGAAAAGAGAGAAGGAAGGGGCTAGGTGCCCTCCAATCTTTTTTGTCACTTATAAGGGTACTAGAACTTTTAATTTCCGTTGATTCTACCGTCTCTTGATCTTCTCGGGCCATTAGTACGAAATAATTTGTTTCAAAAAAAAAAGAAAAAAATGAACACGCACCCGTGATCTTTCTTCTGCAAAAAAAAGCAAAATTCCATATTTCGTATATAGGAGCTTGAAGCTTCTACAGTTGGGCTGAACACTTGGGTTGAATCTGAAGGTGTGATCATTAAGATTCCTTGACTTTTAGTGGGTGATCTGCCACTTTTTTGAAAATCCAAAAAAATTTCTCAGGCTCGTAGCTTTTGATGTGCAACACTAAACTTGATGAATCTTATATATATATATATATATATATATATATATATATATATATATATATATATATATATATATATATATAGGAATCAGTATAATAAGCCAATTGTTTTGATGTATCTATTGATATCAAAATTCCATGTTTCAGAACTTCGGTTAGTATTGAGCCGAGTTGCTCCTTATTTACAGTTCGTTACCACGAACAGTTTGATTACGATACACATTGATAACATAGATTACCCCTTCTCGTTAAAGTGTAAATCGAACAGCTGAGTCTCTTGAATGATTTTTCCCCTTTTTAAGTAGCTGCTTTGTAAAGTTTTCTTTTTGAAAGTGACCAATTTTCGTGACAGCATATCAACCAATCCGGAAATACTTCAACTCCCTCGTATCTTGAATTAGTGGGAAATCTATTCAGAAATATTTAATGGAAAGCTTGAGGGGAGGGAGAATGGAATTTTTGGAAACATAATGAACCTTACCACTGCTCTATCATTGGGCAGTTAGGTTTTTTAAAGATAACTTAAGGGATGTAGATAATTGAAATTCACTTGGTTGGTCATGATCTTTCAAATTAGAAAGAAGGTCAACTTTGTTTAAACCAGTGATTTTTCCGAACACAATGAAAGCGAAATTAGCCTTATAATTTCCAATCTATTTCTGTGTTCCTAGAGAAAGTTCACTTAAGATTTTCTGCTGCTGAAACATTCAATAGATAATTCAAACAAGGAAACACAGACAACCGGTTTCTACCCGTTACTTAAATCACTTATTCCTAGTCACATTTCTAATCACAGTTAGTATTCTTAACATATTCACTGTGGGATACACCTAATGTAATCACAGCTTTGTACAGTGATTTCACTAGGCATCACACCCACCTTTATTGGCGTCCATTCACAAAAAGGGGGGGGGGGTAAAATCGGGGGAGAGGGAGCATTTTGGTTGTTTGTTTTTGTTAGTTTTTCTTTTTCAATATAACCGGCTCAATTTACCGGCTATGATTTTATGTCGATGGATTCAGCTTAGGGCGAATTGCCTTCCAATCCAGAGCAGGCAAATGGTGTTCGACAGGGGGATAGTACATCCTGATGGTCGGTGTGCGTGTCCTCTTTGTAGGGATGAGGACGAAGATTTGGACCATTTCCTCCGAAAGTGCCCGGTGCTCTTTGATTTAAGGGAAAATTACTTACATGGGATTGTTTTGCTGCTTCCTAAAATTTTACAAAGTAGTAATCCAACCACAATATTTCGTATTGGTGCGTACATAGAGAAGGGATTAGAAAGAAGGAAAAGGTTTTACAATTAATTAGTATTAATTATATGGAATTAAACTTATTTTCTCGATAAATTACTATAAGGTATTTTTCGCTATGTATCGTGTTAATGTGTGTTTCGCAATTTGTTCTGTTGTGATTTCTTTATTTTTCATAAATTTTTGTGTGTATATGGCTCTTTGGCTTTTGAAATACACGATCTATCTATCTATCTATCTATCTATACCAAAATACACATTTTTATTAAAAAATCAAAATGTAGTATTCTCTTAAATTTAAGAGAGACGGAAAAAATGTAGGGGGCAATTACTTCCATGTCCCCTTTCCAAAAAAAAATCGAAGCCCATTTCCATGTCCCCAAAAAAAATCTAACACTCACTATATGTTGGCTTCATGAACTTGTGCTGCATATATGTGTAACCAAAGCAAGTAAATCTTTATTTGCAAAGCTCATTGCACCCACGAACAGGAACTAATTCCAGTCAATGTAAATCGCTGCTGTCGTGCCTAAGGGCCATATCTGATTTTAACTTCTGAAATAACCTAAGAAATCGTTTCCTAAGCTACTCTAAAAAAGAGTGAGCAGGGCAATGTAAGTTGAATCACACTTTTATCTTCCTTATATAAATACCCTGCCCTCCGTTAGGAAGGAGCTTTGTAAACGGTTTTTGGCACTTATATCAGAAGTTTGAAAATGTCGATGCAAAATTTTCTGGAAAACCCTGTTAGCGAATTTAAACCCAGGAAATATCAAAGGTGGGAAATCTCAACTCTATTGGCCAGACATAATAAAAACTTAATAGTCAAAAAACGTGATCTGTGCGAAAGTTTTTGAAACCCATCATAATTGTGGTATGTTTTCCTCGGATTAAATTTTTTTTAACTCTACTATTATTTGAGGAAATAATCACATTTTGTCCTATGTATATAAGTCATTATAGGGGCTGGGGGTTTTAATTTTTAATTGCAGTTTGTGCAAGAAGGAAGTTTTGGTTCTTATGTCCTTTGGTTTTGGACGACCTATTAATCTCGCTTCATTTATTTTCTTTTTTTGAACCATTTGTAAACGTAAATATAAAATCTCAGGAAACCTTTAAAGAGTTAATCATTTTTCAGGGTAGGATGGCTGAAGGGAATTCAAAAGATGCTAAGTTATACATATTGTAAAATTTTGACTTACAGCCAAACCCCACCAACTAATCAATTTTTTTCCGTTTGTCCAGTCCAAGTTCATCCATCTTATTTGTTTTCAAGATACATAGTAATTCCAGTTTCTTCTAAAAGGAACAAGCCTACGAATTCACAAGAAGTAGTTAGAAAATCAAACTTTTGTTATCACATTGTTTTAGCCGTCTTATTCCCGTCAAAAATAAATGAACAAATTTATTCGTATCAACACACTCGATCTTGATCCCGAATTTCAGTGTTTCTGCGTTTCTCTACAACTTATGCTGCATAATAAAACACTTCTTCTCTCGTTATTCTTGTAAAAATGTGGCTTGACCTCAAAAAATTGCTATAGAAATTATTCTGTCAATTTCCGACTAAAAACATGTGCTGCCTCCAAATCCGAAAAGTATTTCGCACTAGCTATTTTACCAATTGGAATTTCTTTAGGTTGTGGGCGAATTTCTTAATGTAAAGAAGGCCGTCCTGAAACGACAATTCCGAATTCAGGATGTGGTTTAAGGGTTTGGTTTAGCATCCGTACATACATCAGAATATTAAAGCAGTTTGGATTGAGGCTGGAAAGGGTGACGTAGTCCCTGAGGTAAATTTATGGCTCATAATGTCTGTTTTTTCCGAAAATCGTCACTGTCCATGAGTTCCGAAAGAGTTTTGCGTCTCTGATTTTTTGTCTAAGAAATTTGCTTTCTACCTGATGCTGGTTGAGGTTGCGACAGACACAGAGGTAGATTTGAACTACAAGAATGTATGACAATTTGTCTGAAACTAACCTCTTTTTTCACAAGTTTCATAGGTTATGCCTGCGTAACACAAAAACTATCAAGGTATTCAGAAACAATTCAGTGTGTTCGTGAAGTTGCTACCTGAAAGTGACTTCTTTCCTTGATTAGTGGAGAGGATGCGATCAGGCATAATCTGGTACTGTAGATCACCAAGAAAAGCTGAATCTAGGTATAAGAGAGTTTAAGTTTCAAATTGGTGGCGGAGCTGTTACATTGAGTGGCACATTAAAATTTTAACGGCCACATTAACAAAGGTTCAATATCATAAAAGTTTTATTACAGCTCAAGTTCTATTAATCTGTATGTTATGTTTGTCAGCGTTTCAGTGGCCATGAATACGGCTACCAGTTCCTTTTCAATGGGTCGTTTGAAGCCAATACGTTTGCTAATTCTCCTTACCTGACCTTATTTATTCAAATTCTCATTCTCTACTCCCTCTCACGAGGTCCCACTTCATTTGATTTATTCCTTATGACCCATTCTCACCCTAATTGATGAAGTTTTGCTTGTTGTTTGGCTCCAAATTTACTGCTTGCTCCTTACTTTAGACTCCTTGGTAACACCAGAGGCACCAAGGGCAAATATGAGTGTTCGTAAATCTTGCCTGATGGGGAAATGCTGGAAATAGATTTCAAAGTCAACACATTAGTCATCAAAGGTTGAAGTTAAGTTCAAACAAGTTAATTTGCGTCTATGATATACGTCACACACAAACATTTCGAGTGATCAAAAGTACTTCAAAAAGGCATTAGCAGTGCCAAATTGTTCCGACAGCCCATCATATCGACCTATAAATGACAAGAATTCAGGAATCCTTCCTGGCGGACTTGGACGTCAGAGTGGCTACATCGCTGCAATAAAGTTGCATATCAGAATTTGCAATATCTTCCTTTATCTGGATTTGTTTAAGATGAAAATGAAAAAAATATCTTTGGTTAAAAATTGAACTACAGTACCCTGAAAATGAAAGAAAACCTAATAGAGGCTTTCAATACTTATCATTTGGAAAGTGTTCTATCTGTTGGAATGGATTGGACGTGGTGCAGGGATTATAGAAAAAATAATTGAGTAGAATGGCCTTTGAAGAAGTTATAATTTCCTTTACTATTAGTAGAGAACATTTTGAGTTTCCTTGTGTACCTGAATTTGAAGAATATCCTGTTATTGGAGGGAAGAGGAGGGGAAAGTCAGTTTCTCTAAAAATAGCACTATGCTACTTCATAAACGAAATGAAAGAATATGAGACATTATTCATAATCATAGTAGCCCTAGTCCTTGCAAATTGTTCTTTTGACAAATTTTCCTATTAATTATTATAAATGGCAAATGACGTGTAAATATGTTGTACATACATATAATAGATAAATATGCACAATGAATTACTTTTACGAGATTTTACGTTTTTAATATTCCTTTGTAAAAGCACTATGTTGATACATAAGCGAAAAACAAAATAACAGACAAAATTTCTAGTAAGACAAGTTTTGATCTATTCCTTTAGTATACTGCTGCACAAATAAATTTAAAAAGATGTGATACGAGATTTCTAAGCGTAATAGTTGTCTCATTCCTACCAATTATTCTTCTTTAATTTGTTTATCTTTGAATGGGTATATTTGGCGAGTTCTGAGTAAATATGCTCCACACAAGTTTTGCATGCTAAAAATACAATCAATGAATGGATCTCTTACGATTTTTAGCTATTTCCTCTATAATAATACTATATTTTGGGTACTTTCCCATTATATGGGCACTTCGGCTAAAGACAGTCGAATGAATGTAGTGATGGAGACTCGTAAAGTGGGTAATCAAACAGTTCGTGGTAACGAACTGTAAGTAAGGAGTGACCCGGCTCAATGGTAACCGAAACTCTAGAAAACGGGATTTGGATACCAATCAATACATCAAAAGAATCAGATTTCAATGCTGATTTCAAATATATAACTTTCGTCAAGGTTAATGCTACCCATCAAAAGTTACGCGCCTGTGAAAATTTGGCTGATTTTCAAAAAAAAGGGGAAAGCCCCCTAAAAGTTATAGAACCTTAATGAAAATCACACCATCATCTTTAGCTTATCAGAGAACCCTTACTGTAAAGGTTTCAAGCTCCTATTTACCAAAATGTGGAAGTTTGTATTTTTTGACAGAAGAAAGATAAGGGATGCGTGTTTATTTGTTTTTTTTTCCCCAGGGGTGATCGTATCGACCCATTGGTCCTGGAATATCGTGGGAGGGCTCATTGGAACGGAAATTAAAAGTTTTAGTGCACTTTTTAAGTGACCAAAAATAATGGAGGGCAACTAGGCCCCCTCCCACGCTTATTTTTTTCCCAAAGTCACCCGATCAAAATTTTGAGATAGCCATTTTGTTCAGCATGGTCGAAAATATCATAAATATGTCTTTTAGGATGACTTAATCCCCCGAAGTTCCCAGGGGGAGGGCTAAAAGTTATGAACTTTACCCAATGTTAACATATAGTTTTGGTTATTGGGAAGTATACAGAAGTTTTCAGGTGGGGTTTTTTTCTGGTAGTGGGGGGTGGGCTGGGGGTTATGTTGGAGGATCTTACCATGAAGGAAGTTTTCATGGGGGAAGGGAAATTGCCATGAAGGGGGCGCCGGACTTACCAGCATTATTTATTGGTTATTGGGAAGTATACAGACATTTTCAGGAAGGATTTTTTTCTGGAGGGGGGGCTAGAGGAGGGGGTTACTCTGGAGAATCTTTCCGTGGAGGATGTTTCTTTGGGGTAAGGGACATTTCTATGAAGGGGGCGCCGGAGTTCCAAGCATTATTTAAAAAACGATCAGAAATTAAATTAAAAAAAATAAGTTTTTTCAACTGAAATTAAGAAGCAACATTAGAACTTAAAACGAACAGAAATTATAATGTATGTGAGGGGGTTCTCCCCCAAGTCAATACCTTACTCTTTACTCTACAGTTTTTTTAGTGCTTTTAAAATACCAATATCTTATAATTACACGACCTTTGTGAATCATATTTTGTCTAATAAAATTTTTTTTTTAACTTTATATACGAGTAATATGGTATTGAATAAGGGGATAACCCCCTCAAACGCTTCATATCACACACGTTATAAAAAAAAACAATAAAAAAACAAGCGATGCGGATCAAAAGTAAACGAAACTTTTAAAAACGGAATTTTTATGTAAATAAATGTATCAAAAGAATGTGATTATAATGATTATTCTAAATATATAAATTTTATTAAGTTTAGTATTACTCATCAAAGGCTACGAGCCTGAGAAAATTTAACCGATTTTTTAAAGAGGGGGGAAACATCCCCTACAAGCGAAAGAATTTTATTGAGAATCACACCGTCAGATTCAGCGTATCAGAAAACCCTGTTACATAGGTTTCAAGCTCATATCTGCAAAAATCTGCAACTTTGTATTTTTTGCCAGAAGAAAAATATACTAATATATAAGTTCGTTAAGTAAGTTAATTTTTAAATTACGTCAGAACCAAATTTAGAGACAGCCATTTAGCAAAAGAAAAGTAAAATTTTTATGCAAAATTTGATTACTTATTCAATGACGGTGAAACAAAATAAAAGCTGCATTAACTAAAAAACGATCAGAAATTAAATTAAAAAAAACAACTTTTTAAACTGAAAGTAAGGAGCGACATTAAAACTTAAAACGAACAGAAATTATTCCGTATATGAAAGTGGCTGTCCCCTCCTCAACGCCTCGCTCTTTACGCTAAAGTTTGACTCTGTCTCACAACTTTATTTTTTAAAACAACAAAAAACTTTAGCGTAAAGACCAAAGCGTTGAGTAGGGGGCAGCCCCTTTCATATACGTAATAGTTTCTGTTCATTTTAAGTTTTAATGTCGCTCCTTACTTTCAGTTTAAAAAACTTGTTTTTTTTATTTAATTGTTATCTAAATTGATTGAAGAGCGTGGTTTCTCATTGAATTTACGAAATTTAAACTGTTGTTTTTTGGGGTTTAAGGGGAGAAAAAGGTACCTAGGTTAGGTTACGTATTTAATATATGCAATGCTTTACCCCCATCCCCCACCTTAATGTGCAAATATATAGCCCAAATTCGTTTATAAACTATTACATATACATCCTACTTTATCTTATTTCATTAGCATTAACCAAACTTGACTTTTTAGAAGTGCCCATATAATGGGAAAGTACCTATTTTGCACAAATGAATGAACAACAAGTGTACGAGACAAGATTTCTGTCACGGATTTGCCTTTATTTTTTCTTTTTTTTACTATTTGTTCTATATTTGCATTCGCAGTATCCTGCTGCACAGAGGAGTTTGAAAAATGGGGGACGAGATTTTAATCAAAAGGGTAATCTTCTTCCTAACAATCATCCTCCTAAGAAACTTCCCTTTGAATAAGTATATCTAACGAAAAAGAAATTCTTTGTTAAGTTCCAAAGGAAGTGCCAAAGACGAATCTTCAGTTTCTGTTATAACTTCTTTTCATTGGATGTTCATTCCAAAGGGAAGTAGACTTGCCAAAGGGAATTATTGCCTTATCAAGATCTTACAATTTCCCAAACTATGCTATTTCTCTTCTAAAATGCCCTGAAGTATTCAGTTACCATAACAACCACCAACCCAATTTATTAAGAGGAAAAACTAATTTGAGCTCGGATTGGAAAAAGTCTAATCCAATTTTGACGGTTTTCCCCTTAGGCAGAAACTAGACTTTTATCCAACAGCATTAATTAGAGCATATGTCATCAAAGTTAATCATTTCAAATATCTTCATCGATTTCACACTAGGGGTTTCAATCCAGCATTATGTAGAGGGGGGCAAAACATGTATATAAACTCTAGCGGGGGGGGGCAATTATGATGCATTTTCGATTTTATTCATGGAAATACAAAAAATGGTATTTTTCGATGAAAGTACCCAAAACACGGTACCTTACAAAATCCTGAAGGAGGACACAATCTAGAGATAAATTACCTCCTGCCCCCCCCCCCTCCTACACACATACACGCACAAAATTGACGCGCATTTTGATTACAGAGACTGTCTGACGAAGTTTCAGTACTCGTATGTAGCATGGTATGAGAAAAGCATTTGCTTAAAAAGGTTCATAATTGGAAAAAGAGTTGTGTTATTGTGTTTCAAAAAGGATATTCCCTATTACTGTAGTCATGCCTGTTGATTAGCTACAAAAATTAAATGGTGCTGATAAGAAATTATTGGATAAACCATGAGACATTACTAAAGGGCTGGACTGAAGCCCCATCAGACCTACCTACATGCCTGGTTTTAACTATTGCCACAACAGGTATTGAAAATTAGACCATAAGTATGCAGCGCTCAACATGTTATTCCTCAACCATTGTGTACATAAAGGCCGTACCCAGGATTTTTTTCGCAGGGTTTCTACTCATTTTTTTTGGGGGGGGGGGGGAGGGGGAGGGCTTAGACAAAAAAAAACTAAAAAAACGCATACCAAATTTGTTTATGTCCATTTTTGTTACGTTTTTAAGAGTCAAACGAAAATCTCGGGGGGGGGGGTCAAACCCCCTACCCCCCCCCTGGATACGGCCTTGGTGTACATTAGAATTAGGAAAATCTATGTAGGTTACACGAAAGATAATTCCTTTATTCAGGTAATCGGCTTTAACGCAGGGGTTGCACAGGATGTGCTACCCTTGGAGACATTTTTTTTTTTTCAACTTTCTGATTAAAACAGCTGTTATGAAATTTGACGGAACAATGTATGGTTTCGATGGACTCAGAGGGCGAAAATAGGAAAAGAGGGGTTGTAGTTACCCTCTATTGACATTCAGCTCTTAAAAAGGACCCTAAAGCTAGTGATATTCATTCATAGACAACCCTTTTTGAAATTCTATTATCACTTGATACAAACAACACTGCTGTGAAAAAAACAAACAATTAAAAAAATAAACACACACCCTTGACACCAAAGTGTGAAACTTTGTATTTTCATTATTAGGGGCTTGAATGTTCGATTGTGCAATTTTCATCAAATCACGATCAAATCTCCCTCCCTCCTAACCACAAAACAATAGGAAAACCCCATTGTAGAAGTTGAAGTGTCCTTTTAAGTTTTGTAATTCGTCCATTTCTTACAGATAGCATTTGTTGTTCGGAAATATACGGACATTTTTCGCGGGGGAGTTTTCTGCAGGGAAGTGGAATTGTCGGTGGGAAATTTTGTGATAGCCAAATCTTCAGCATGGTTGAAAGATCTAATAACTATGTCTTTGAGGATGACGACAAATTCATGTTGTCGTCTCTGTGTCTGTGTCGTCTCTGTGTCTGTGTCGTCTCTGTGTCGTCTCTGTGTCGTCGTCTCTGTGTCGTCTCTGTGATCAAATCACGTTTTAAGAACGTTCCTCCTTTTTCTGAAATTGCTGAAATTCATTTTTGGAAATTATTGTTTATGGACATCACTAAAGTTAATATTTCTTTAGACATTTGGAATCACCATTCAAATTACTTTTTTTTACTAACTTATTTGTTTCGTTAATTTATTAATTAGTGTTTAGTTCGTTAATATATTTATTTATATAATATGGCTTGCGATGTCCTGTGTAGCATTGTATATATTATATTATACTGCTTTGCATGGCCTTGTTTGGCTTATAATAAATCTGTAGTTACAGGTAAACATGTACTTTCATAGACTGTTGATAGCTGTCATTGGTTTGAGCATAGTAGACCCGGCAAGAGAGATTCTTAATAAGCATACAATCGTGGTACCTAAATAAAAGCTGAATCAATAACGAGTCAATACCTGACTAAGAAAAAAAAATTAGACTCAAAGAAAGGAGCAACATTAAAAACTTAAAACAAACAGAAATATTCATCAAACAGTTCGTGGTAATGAGCTGTAAGTAAGGAGCGACCCGGCTCAATGGTAACCGAAACTAAAAAACGGAATTTTGATACTAATAGATACATCAAAAGAATCAGATTTTTATTCTGATTTCAAATATATAAGTTTCATCAAGTTTAATCTTACCCATCAAAAGTTGCGCGCCTGAGAAAATTTGGCTGATTTTCGAGAAAAGGGGGAAAGACCCCCTAGAAGTTATAGAAACTTAATGAAAATCACACCATCATATTCAGTGTATCAGACAACCCTACTGTAGAGGTTTCAAGCTCCTATCTACAAAAATGTGGAATTTTGCATTTTTTGCCAGAAGAAAGATCACGAGTGCGTGTTTATTTGTTTTTTTTTTTTTTTTTTTTACCCAGGGGTGATCGTATTGACCCAGGGGTCCTAGAACATTGTAGGAGGGCTCATTGGAACGGAAATTAAAAGTTCTAGTGCCCTTTTTAAGTGACCAAAAAAAATGGAGGGCAACTAGGCCCCCTCCCACGCTCATTTTTTTCCCAAAGACACCCGATCAAAATTTTGAGATAGCCATTTTGTTCAGCATGGTCGAAAATCTAATAAATATGTCTTTTACGATGACTTAATCCCCCACAGTTCCCAGGGGAAGGGCTGCAAGTTATGAAATTTGCCCATTGCTTACATTTTGTATAGGTTATTGGGAAGTATCCAGACAATGTCAGGAAGATTTTTTTTCTGAGAGGCGAGGGGGCTGACAGAGGAGGGTACTCGGGAGAATCTTTCCGTGGAGGATGTTTCTTTGGGGTAAGGGACATTTCTATGAAGGGGACGCCGGATTTCCAACCATCATTTAAAATACGATCAGAAATTAAATTTAAAAAAACAAGTTTTTTCAACTGAAAGTAAGAAGCAACATTAGAACTTAAAATGAACAGAAATTATTACGTATATGAGGGGGTTCTCCCCCAAGTCAATACCTCGTTCTTTAAGCCAAAATTTTTTAGTACTTTCATAAGAGCTATTTATTCTAATTTACGGCCTTTTTGATTAAGCGGTCATTTTTAAAGAATTGGAACAAAATTCGAACTTTAGCTTAAAGAGCAAGGTATTGATTAGGGGGCGAACCCCTAATATACGTATTAAAAATATATGAATATAGAAGTTCGTTACGTAAGTTATTTCATAATTTACGTATATTTATTACTAATAAAACCGTTCGTAAATAAAATTAAACAAGTTTCGAGAAAGCCATTTAACCAAATAAAATTAAATTAATATACAAATTTTGTTTTAATTATTCATGTACGGTGAGGTAAGATCAAAACCTGAATTTATTCAAAAACGTTCAGAAATTAAGTAAAAAAAACAAGTTTTTTAAACTGAAAGTAAGGAGCGACATTAAAACTTAAAACGAACAGAAATTATTCCGTATATGGAAGGGGCTTTCCCCTCCTCAACGCTTCGCTCTTTACGCTAAAGTTTGACTCTGTCTCAAAACTTTATTTTTTAAAGCAATAAAAAACTTTAGCGTAAAGAGCGAGGCGTTGAGGAGGGGAAAGCCCCTTCCATATACGGAATCATTTCTGTTCGTTAGAAGTTTTAATGTCGCTCCTTACTTTCAGTTTAAAAAACTTGTTTTTTTTATTTAATTCCGTACATAAGGGGAGATGCACCCAACTCGACCCTCGTTCGTTACGCTAAAAACAAGTTTTGTGCCGTAAAAGAGCTTCTTAATTCAATACGACTTTGGCATAAAGAGCACGGGGCTGTGGAGAAGGCAGCCCCCTCATGTACGGAATAATTTCTCTGCGTTTTCAGTTTTAACGTTGCCCCTTACTTCCAGTTGAAAAAAACTGTTTTGGTTTAATTTCTTAATTTGGTTTAATTCAATTTCTTGGTTTAATATGGCGATGATTATAAGTTGCATTAGCCTCCGATTTCTGGTTGTTAGATTGTATATATCAATAATTGTTTGTATGTATCAATAATTGTTAATTGATAGGTAGCGTTCCATTTTGTCAGTTTTTCTGCTAAAAAATGAAAGTGTGGGATTGTAATTGAAAGTCTGGACAAATATGAATATTTAGACAAAATTTTCGATGAGTAGTAGTTTTGTTGAATCAGTTTTTAATAATATTTTTAATACAGAAGTTTGTATGGACATACAGGAACATTATTATTCATATAGATGGAAATTCTGCAAGACTTTTAATCTTCTACGCGGCTAAAGCTGTAGTGACCTCTATGATAGGGTTCTCTGATGTTTAAGCGCATCGTATTGTTTAAATACATTGAAGCATTGCGTATACATAAGAAAAGAGCAGAATTATTGCTGAAAACAAAGTTCCTGGTAGCACTTTCCAACCCATCTCCCCCCCCCCCAAGAATTTTTCTGGCGAGGTGCATGATACCCCACCTTGCTTTTGCTCCCCTTGTACCGGTATGCATGTAAATGTAAATTCTTGCACTATTAAGGAACAAACTTGTCGTAATGGTGGGGGCATAGTCCCCCCCCCCTTCCTGCATCAATAATAAAGATTTATGCTCTCAAAAATCCAGAGAGATTGACCAATTTCTGGCATGGACTTTATCTTGTATGGACTACGATGACTTTTCAGGAACGAATGTGGTACCTTGCGGCATTACTTCCTCTACAACTCAAAAGCTGAATATATAGCCTTTTTATGGACTTTTTAATCGATTGGCTGTTTCAGAATTTTTAATTGATAGCAACATGGTCTTCTTTGGGGCAAAATCGTAGTTTGGTGCCACAAAATGGAAGGAAATGCCACTTTCTTCAAGCTTTCCATCAAGTTTTTGTCTCCCAAAAAGGGTACTGGAACTTTCGATTTAAGTTTGAGTGAGCTCTCTCTTTATCTAAAGGACCATTGGCTCGATACGATCAACCCCGGAAAAAAACATACTATACTTAGCTCCTTGCTCCCACTGCTAACACTAGTTGTGTGGCATAACACGAACAAACAGGAGACACGAAGGACCTGAATTTTGTCCTACTGTTCAGAAAGTGGAGAAAAACTTCGGGAAAACGATTGCTAACCTCCAAGGCAGGGACATACCGAAGGAGATGGCCCGGGCTCCCAAACTACAAGCAAATAAATACACGTCCCTGATCTTTCTTCTGGGAAAAAACACAAAAATTCACATTTTTGTTGTTAAGAAGCTTGAAACCTATACAGTAAGGTTCTCTCAATCTAATGGTGTGCTTTTCATTGCGATCACTTGCCTTTTTGGGGATGTTTCGCCTCTTTTTTTGAAAATCAGGCAAAGTTTCTCAGGCTTGTAGCTTTTGATGAGTAGTATTGAACTTAATGTTGTTTCCTTTATATTTGGAATCATCATAAAAATTCTTTTGAGATATTAGTTGGTATCAAAATTTGTTTTGTTTTTTTTTAATTTTGGTTACTATTCGCCGGAGTTGATCCTTGCTTACAATTGGTTACCACGACGTGTTTGATGTAACAATTGCACACATGTGAAGTGAATATGTATAAATGGGAGAAAAGATGACTAAAAATTTACCGCTTGTCTAACTAATGAAATTAGATTGACTATTCGAAATATTAATATACTAATTCATGGAAATTTTAGCAATTTTCGGATTTTCAGTATTACAATGGTACAAGAGACTGTTAAAAAAAAAATCGGTTTTCAGTTAAGCACAAATTACATTCTGGTCTTTAGAGAGTGTGGAAGGTGGTAATACCTTTTACCCTCGGTAATATCCATTCATTTTTTTTTTCATTGTTATTTCTGTTCATCTCATTTATTGAAATAAAAAACAAGCTTTTTCAACTGAAATTAAGGAGCAACATTAAAAATTAAAACGAACATAAATTACTAAGTATATGAGGGGGATCGCCTCCTCGATGATGCTTCAGTCTTTACGCTAAATTTCAATTTTTGTCCCAATCCTTTAAGAATGACTCCTGAATCACAAAGACTATTTAATTAGAATAAAAAGCTCTTCTAAAAGTACTAAAAAAGAACTTCAGCGTAAAGAGTGAGGTATTGACAAGGTGGTGACCCCCCTCATGTACGTAGCAATTTCTGTTCGTTTTAAGTTATAACGTTGCTCCTTACTTTCAATTGAAAAAATTTTGCTTTTTAAAGCAATAAAAACTTTAGCGTAAAGAGCGAGGCGTTGAGGAGGGGACAGCCCCTTTCATATACGGAATAATTTCTGTTCGTTTTAAGTTTTAACGTCGCTCTTTACTTTGAGTTAAATAAACTTGTTTTTTGTTTAATTTCTTGATGTTTTTCAACTAATGCAGGTTTGAATTTGGCTCACCGTACATGAAAAATTAAAACAAAATTTCTATATTAATTTACGCAAATTTATTCCGGATATGAAGGGTTGCCCCCACCTCATTACCTTGTTTTTTACGCTAAAGCCGTTAGCACTTTTAAAAAAAGCTTCTTATTCTAATTAAACAGCCCCCGTGTTTCAATTTTAGTAAACAGTCAAACTTTAGCGTAAAGAGTAAGGTATTGAGGAGGCGACAACCCTTCATATATGGTTTAATTTCTGTTCGATTTTCAAATAATGCCGGTCAATCTGGCTAACCCTTTATGAAATATACCCCCCCCCCCCCTCACGGAAAACTCCTCCGTGGAATGTTATCTATCGTAAAGTGCACACCCCCTTGTCAAATTTCCTCCAGACAGTTCCATTCTCGTTGAGAGCCCCCCCCCTCTGTAAACTTGCTTATGGTCGATTCACCCTAAAAAATTCTCCTTAGCATTTTTTCATTTGAATAAGACTTGCCTCCTTCCGTGGAAATTATTTCTCAGAAAACAAAACACACAGTAAAAAAGCCCCTAGATGATTCCCCCGGAACATCTCCACATAAAAAAAATTCGCAAAGCGAATGTAAGACAATTAAAAAAAATAGTATAATAAGTCTGTCAAAACCCCCCAGTGTAACATTTGCCCTGGAATATTGACTGCCCAAAAAATTTCCATCCCCTAGGAAGTTTCTCCCCATAGAAATCCACCCCAAGCACAACCATCCCCGCCCCTCCCCCCAGAAAAAAATGGTTGTATACTTCCCAATAACAAACACTATATGTAAACAATGGGCAAAATTCACAACTTGCAGCCCTTCCCCCCGGGAATGTGGGGGGAGGGTCATTTTACACCTAAAGATATATTTATTAGATTTGTCGACTATGTTGAACAAAATAGCTATCTCAAAATTTTGATAGGGTGACATTGGCAAAAAAATGAGCGTGAGAGGAGGCCTAGTTGCCCTCCAATTTTTTGGTCACTTAAAAAGAGCACTAGAACTTTTAATTTACGTTTGAATGGGCCCTTTTGCGATATTCTAGGACTGTTAGGTCGGTACGATCACCCCTGGGAAAACAAAGATAATAAATAAAAAAATAAACACACATTCGTAATTTTTCTTCTGCCAAAACATACAAAACTCCACATTTTTGCAGATAAGAGCTTGAAACATCTACAGTAGGGTTCTCTGATACGCTGAATCTGATGCTGTGATTTTCATTAAGATTCTATGAGTTTTAGGGGGGGGGTTTCATCTTTTTTCGGAAATAAGGCAAATATTCTAAGGTTCATAACTTTTGATGGATAAGACTAAACTCGATGAAACTTATATATTTGAAATCAACATTGAAATCTGATTCTTTTGATGTATCTATTGCTATCCAAATTCTGTTTTTAGAGTTTCGGTTACTATTGAGCCGGGTCGCTCCTTACTTACAGTTCATTACCACGAACTGTTCGAAAAAAACTCATTGCTTCGCATTCATGAGACCTAAACATCTTATAAATTCTATTAACTTAAGAGTATTTGAACTAATTAACTGAAATGTTTTTAATCCGACAGTTTCAAATTCCTTAGTCAATCTTAAACAATATTCAACCAGGTTACCTCAAATCCCCTCCAAAAATTTGACATCGCTTGGCCTACAAATGGAAATCAAAACATAAGCATAATACATAAGCAATAATAAAACATACATAAATCATAAACATAGACATAAGGTCGTGTACCTGAACTATATAACCGACGACAAAGCATACTCTATAGCGAGTATATAAAAGAAAATATTAATTAATATGGCCTTTATTTAAAATCATTCTGACAAATTTAAGTCCATTAAAGAAACAACATCCTTCTATAGTTTCTTTAATATCGACATTTCAAACTTCAAAGTAGAAAATTCAAGGCCTAGGGTGTTTTTTTCACAGGTTAAAAAAAAGTTTGGAAGAATAGAAAGATAAGTCTGCGAACCCAGATTGGAACATTGGAACCTATAATGATGACATTGGTCAAGCATGGTTCTGGAACGTGGGCGCTCCGAACAACGGAGGAGGGTTTGTCAGATGTTTTCTAGATAAATTGTCTGTGGATTGTTTTGGGTACCCGTCTGATTGACCCTATTCCAACCCTTAACCTGTACAAAAAAAAATCCGGTACAGTCCCCTCTTTCTAGGGCTATAATGAGAGAAAGGTTAAGATGACCAGGATTCATTCTGCAGAAGGAAAATGACACATTGACAAAGAATGTCTTATTGGCCAACCATCTAGGGCCGCAGGAAAAACAGGTCGTCTTCAAATAGGGTGAGAGGACGTTGTAAGGGAAAATTTTAGGGAAATAGGAACTTTTTTGGGAAGTGTAAAGAGGGATGCTTTAAATAGATTGGGATGGAGAAGGAGCGTGCATAGCTGTATCAGCATCAGGTGGCTTGGAGCTACAGTAAGTTATTAGTAGTAGTAGTAGTAATAGATTTTTCGAACCTGAATCAACTTTAAAAAGGACCACATTCAACGATTTTATATGACAATATCAAAGCAGAAAAATGAACATGATTTCGAATTATAAACTGTGTACTCGATTTAAGAAGCTTTCGGTTATTATTAAGAAGTTTTGTTCTTTTATTCCTAATAGTTAAATCCACTAATTCCAGTGCACGTAAGTACATCCATACAGTTCATAGTACACGATACTATAGCACACGTTAATGAACCACCAGTGACCCCATTGAAAATGGTCTAGCGATATTTTCTAAGAAATCGCTGAGCGAAAGTTTCTACTACACGTCAACAAACATATTTCACTACTCGTAACTCCGGTCAGAACCGCCTTTAGTGAGCCTTACAAAAAAAGAAGAAGTGTCACATGTCGCAGTTTATTACTGTGAATTCTTGCAACAAGAAGCCCCTCCTAAATGCATTGTTAAATATATTTCAGACATACTTTATTCCCTTTAATGGGCGTGTTTTGCATTGAGTTACAATGTTCAATAAGAACACAATTCAGCTCAATAATTGAGTTGTATTGTGCAATGTGTTATTATTATAACGAATTATTCAGAACTTTTGACTAACAAATAAATAAAATTTTCAGATGCAACTTTTGTGGTTGTATTTTTGCTCTTTTTTTACTATTGGCTACATTTTGTTATAATTTTCTTTTCTTTTTGTTATCAAAGGTTTGTGGTGTGAAGCTGAAAAATCAGGATTTTTAGTCCACATTATTCACTATCTTAACTAAAAGTTTCATTGTTCGTGAACTTCCGCAGCTTTATTTTAATCATAAATTATTTATTTAATAAGAAGGGATAAAAAATCTGACAAAAGTTTTATTATGTTTATTTAAACTTGAGTACGAGCTTTGCAGAGTATGGCACAATGGCTGATGAATAAACAATAATAAAAATGGCTGATGAAAAATGCATTTTTATTTCTAAACTACGGCAAAAGCATTCATGAAATTTAAATTTCATTTCATTGAACAATGTGTGAAGAAGTAAAAGTAAAAGGTAGAGAAATATTTTCACATACAGTGATACGTAGGCTACAATGGAATGACAAGTTTTTAAACCGTGAATGTAAAATTTCTTACTCATAACAACGGACCGTCTTTCCTGATACTGTAATTTTTGCATTGTCAACTTTCTGAAATTGTAAATGTCCTTTTTGCTATATCAACTTTGTGATTTTTCAGCATAATTTATCATGAAGCTTTTGATTGAGGTTACTTTTCCAGTACTTTTGAAAGTTTAAAAAGAAATGGTACAAATTTGTATTTCACTTTAGTAGATCATTTTAGTTTTTATCGTATAAAGCCTACTACATAGCATTTGTTAAGCACTAGACGGGACCACATTAGCATACTGAACAAATATAAACAAACATAAATACACAAGCATAAACATATTATAAACGAAACCACACAAACATAAACATATTATAAACAAGAACCCCAAGAACATATTGAACGGATATAAACAATCAAAAAATCATAAAAATAAACATATTATAAACAAAACCATATAAACGTATTGAAATAATATACGCAAATACATATTTGTCTGAAGGGCCTCAAGTGCCTTTTGTCCATTAAAAAGGACAATAGAAGTTCCGATTTCCGTTTAACTTACTTTTTTCCAAATATCCAGTGATCATTTATTGATATACGACCCATTAAAAAGAAAATAATAATAATAAGTAGCCGCACATTCGTTACGGTCTTTTTGGGGAGAAACGCATAGTTTCTCGTTTTCAGATTAGATCTTGAAACCCCTAATCCAAAATTTTCGGGTATTTATCTGAATTTCATGGCTAACTTTCATCAAGGTCTCATCAGTTTTTGGTGGTGTCTGCCCTTTGTTTTCTAAATTATTAAATTTGTTTCATCCAAGTACTCTTTATGGGTAAATTTTGCTCTTGATGGGTAAGTTTTAAATTACTGAATTATGCGCTGTTGATATTTTTACTCTGGTTTTACAACATCACTTTGAATTTTGTACATTTTATGTTTTTCAAGAAACTCATGACCAAGTAATTTAATTGGAAAAATTCTATCTTCAGTCCGAGATCAGGTAGGCAGGTCTCCATTTTATGGGCTATTTGGATAATATAGCTTTGGATTTTATACATCTTTTCTTTTCACCTCTTCCCTTGTTCTCTTCGAGCAGTTAGCCCAAACCTGGTTTTGCTTTTTTGCCTTTAGTACGCTACATTATATTAACTGCATCTTAACTGTAAGCATTATTCAGAGTTATTGTGCAAGCCTAGAGTACTCTGCTTGCAGCTTATTTATTTCTAGTTAGTTTTAATATAACAGTCTCAAGTTGAGGATAAAATCCCTCATACAAACATTAACAAAAGTAACTATTCTCTGGAATGTAATTACTAAAACCGGGTGAATTTCAAAATTAATTGGTGGATATAAGAATGCATGTATATCCTCACAATCTCACCTAAATAGTCAATAGTCATAGTCAATAGTAATAGTCAATAGTAAATAGTCAAAAATAGTAGTCAAAAACTCATTGCTAAGCTGTTCTCAAAGGGAGGATGAGTAGGGTAATATATATTAGGAGCATCAAAGGGTGACTAAAAATACATGTTCATCCACCCCTTGCGAGCAGCTTATTAAACTTTTTTGTTCAATTATCTCAGCAATGTGAAGATATAAGATAACCTACGATCCTTAGGCGTAACAGCGAAAATATACTAACATTAAATAGAACCACTAAAAGAAATTTTATATTCAAATTGTAATGGCACAGAATCGCCATACTACCTATGTACGAAACTGAAATAATCTTACCGCTATGTTTGATGACATTAGCCGAATCGGCTCCGGTAAATCAAGGTGTAGCATGTTACACGAAATAAATGTTACCAAGAGTGAAAAACTTAAAAACACATTTTGGGTTTTTTAATAGCCAATGATGAACAGTTCCCGAAAAAAAATAATAATAACCATCCGACTTTTAAGATACGACAAGCACAATTTCAATACAAGACAAACATAAGATAAAACAATTTTTAAAACTGAAAATTCTAAATATTTCTGCCTTTGAGAAAAAGAGATGGCCGTAATACATTTAAAAAGAAATTGCAAGCTCCTAATATCTGATGACCCATTGAAGATAATGGCGACTGGATTAGAGCAATCAGTTTTTACGTATTTCATTTAAGGAGATGAATCATAAATAATCTTTGCCAGAAAATCACACGTGTTTTTTGGGATTACTGCAGCTAAATTATTGGAAATTTTCATTAACTAGGCTAATGGGAAATTAACATCAATTTTTTTTTGAAATTTTCGGTACTCTTGCATTATGCGGGCCTCTCGGGTTAACTACTATAGAGTAGGCAATGATAAAACCCGTTTTTGGCATGTTTACCGCTATCACAGTTTATATAATTATCCAGTAAGTTTACCGCAGATTATTTCTGGCTCTTCATTCTCGGTGCGAACAAAAAGCTCCTCCCACTTATTTGTGCACTTACTGCCCACTTATTGGTGAGCCGGTCAAGTGGTTTTGACAGTATATGTTCCGTAGGTGATTATTCTTTGTCTACCCGTGAAAAGATCTAATGCCGCTTATGTTTATACGTTCTCTGGAGCACTCGCACCTCGGTCCGGGTTTTTATAATGGGTGAGACAGGGAAAGATCATACTGCTAATTATATAAACTGTGACCGCTATAGACTAGGCAATGATAGCGTGGTTTTCAATGCGTATACGATATTAAACTGTGTTTTTTGGGGGTTTAGGGGGGGGGGTACCTAGGTTGGTTTAGATTACGTATTTAATATCTGCTATGCTTTACCCCACCCCCTAATGTGCAAATATATAGCCCAAATTTGTTTCTAAACTATTATATTTTCATCATATTTTGTTTTATTTCACTAGCATTATCCAAACTTGACTTTTTAGAAAGGCCCGCATAATGCAAGAGTACCAAATTTTCTTCCATTAAAGATGGAACAATACGCACCCATTATAGCTTCTTCTTCTTCAACTTGAGCTTATATTCTCCCGAGCGATAATAGCTTGTAATTTAGCTCATTCAAAGAAAGGTATTTTATCTTCATGAATTGCAGTTTTGACATTTAAATTACAATAAGCTGCTCAATAAAATGATCTAATCTTTATTCTTTCCAACAATCAAATACTTACTGCTGAACTACTGTCTACGGTGGTAAGCTTAACTAAGCAAATTCTTTGGTTCTACCTACTAAATCTAGGAATGACATAAACAATTATTCTAATAGTGTTTACAAAACGTTCAATCATATATGTATTTTAAAAACTCCGCGATGACAGTGAAAATTAGTATACCTTTCATTTTTAAATTTAAATCACGGATGGTTTATAAAATTTATAGTTGAAAAATTAAATTTGTAACATTAATTCTACAAGTTTTGACTGATTGATTAATTATTTTCATGGCTAAATTGAAAATAGTGATATTGGATACCATTTTACGAAGTTTGATTTGAACACCATTAGTGGACGGGTGTAAATTACAAGCTATTAATAAAGCTTTAAATTGAATAATAATGTCATAAAACTAACTTTAGGTGTTATGACTGATCATTTAATTTTTTTACTGTTTACTTTCTTACTGTTTAATTTTTTACTTTTTTACTGTAATTTTTTTGATCAATGGTTTATGATATTGGGTATCATTTACATCTTGTTCATTAATATATCTTTTGTGTAAGTTGCAAGCTGTGTATAAGAATTGAAATTAAATTATCGTTTCATAGATGTAATTCTACAATTTTTATTGATGAATTAATGCTTTTATAGTCAATTAAAATTTTTGGATGTTATAAATATATTTCAACTTTTCAAGAGTATATCTTTCATGTAAAAATGCAAATTACGGCCAGTATATAACATTTGCTTCTGAGTAATGTTCTCATATTACTTAGTCTAGAGGACTTGAATAATGAATTAATCTTTTGATTACAAAATTAAAAGTTCACAATACAGGGCACCATTTATGATTTTTTTTAAGATACGGGATAGCATTTAAAAAAAATAGTATATCTAACTCGTACATATTTGAATTACAAACTTGAATTTGAAAAACAATTTCAAACATTAATTCTAGAAGCTTTGATTGATAAATTGTTTTTTTTAAATATTAAATTAAAGGTTTATGGTGCTGGGTAACGTTCACGACTTTTTAATTGGTTTATCCTTTGTTTAAAAATCAAATTGTGTGCGGTATTTAATATTTGAAGTTGATTAATCAGCACAAATGTTAGAAGGTTTGATTGCCAATATTGTTCTATTTTCGAATTGACAGTATATGAAAAACAAGTTTTTTTCTACTGAAAATAGGGAGCAACAGTAGAACCCTATCAGGAGGTCCCATTGCCCACCCCTGCTGCCATCTACAATTTAGTTTAATACTGACATTACCACGTGGTTTATGGTTTTCTCAGTGAGAATGAAAAAACAGGAATTTTCTCACTTGGAAAAACAGGAATTTTCCCACATTTATGTCTGTTTTCATGGACGGTTATGTTTGTTGTTCGATTTATTTGATGTTTTTCATGGATGTCAACATCAAATTATTGATGTTTTATGGTTTTTTGTCAGTGAGAATGAAAAAACAGAATCTTTCTCACATTTATGTTTGTTTTTATGGTTTTTGTCAGTGAGAATGGAAAAACAAGAACTTTCTCACATTTAAGGATAACAACAGGAATTTAGGTTCCTGTTCTATGTCTGTTCGTTGTCAGTGAGAATGAACATGCTCGACGCGAATTTTATGAGATTGTTTGGATAACCTGGCCTGAGAAATTGATTTACATAATCGCTAGGGGAAATTATTGATTCACGAGGGGGAAATTAAGAAACACTCTGGCTTCTTTAATATTAAGTCTAAGGGATAAACGTTCTTTAGGTAAGAGAAAAAAATTAATATTCTATTTTTAAAAAGAGCTTCTTTGATCTTTAGTGTCAGGAATTATAATTGACATCACTTGTTATCTTGGAATTTTGCGGGAGTCTAAAGAGATAGAAATTATATTTTTAAATACGGCTTCACGGAGCTTTAAGTCGGAGAGATAAATTGATATTCTAACGAAACCCTAATAGTTTAGCTAGGAAAATTTATGAGATGTAGAGATTAACGTAGGAAAGGGTTTCCTAGAAATTTGAAATGCGTTAGCGCAGAGATGCCAAACAAAAGGAACACGCTGAAATTACGTTTAGTGATTATTTGGGCGAAACCGTTTTATCCATTTTATGGGATTATTTCTTCGAAACATTTAGAGACATTTTGAAAGAAGATTTTAGGAAAGGTTTTAGAAGAGGATTTGAGGGTGAAACTATGTGTTCGTTATAATACACAAATTCCATTTGAACAGTGTTGTGAGGTCCTCGACACCAACCCAAAGGGTTCCGATCCCCCACCCCAACCCCGAACGAAGTCACCGGTACTCAAAGGACCCCAAAGCTCCGAAAGTGCCCCAGCCCCCCAAACGCCCTCCTCAGACCCTCAAAGGCACGCCGCAAGTCCTCACAGGGCCCCCGGACCCCCCCAGGACACCCCGGAACCCCAAGGCCCCCCCCGGTCCTCCAAGGTCCCCCGGGCCCGCGACGCGCCGCGGGCCCAGAATGCGCCACATGGGGATGTGCCGCAGAGGGATGCACCGCGGGTCGGGGGGCGCGCCGCAGGGATGTGCCGCAGGGATGCGCCGCAGGAATGCGCCGCAGGGACGCACCGCAGGAATGCGCCGCAGGGATGCGCCGCAGGGATGCGCCGCTTTTTTGTTAGAGTTCTAGTTTACTTTAATTTTAGTTAAGAGTTTGATGTTTTACCTTTGAGTTTCAGTTAGAGTTCTTGTTTAGTTTTAGTTAAGAGTTTAGAGTTTTTAGCTTAGAGTTTTTGTTGAAGTTCTAGTTTAGTTTCGTTTTAGTTAATAGTTTGGAGTTTTAGCTTAGAGTCTTAGCTTAGAGTTTTTGTTAGAGTTCTAGTTTAGTTTAATTTTAGTTAAGTGTTTGATGTTTTACCTTTGAGTTTAAGTTAGAGTTTTAGTTTATTTTAGTTATATTTAAGAGTTTAAAGTTTTTAGCTTAGAGTCTTAGATTAGAGTTTTTTTTTAAGTTCTATTTTATTTGAGTTTTAGTAAATAGTTTAGTGTTTTAGATTAGAGTCTTAGCTTAGAGTTTTGTTAGAGTTCTAGTTTAGTTTAATTTTATTTTAGAGTTTAGAGTTTTAGCCTATTCTTAGCTTAGAGTTTTTTGTTAGAGTTATAGTTTATTTTAATTTTAGTTGAGAGTTTGATTTTTTTAACTTTGAGTTTCAGTTAGAGTTTTAGTTTCGTTTTAGTTAAGAGTTTGGTGTTTTACAATAGAGTCTTAGGTTATAGTTTTAATTTGAGTTCTAGTTTATTTTAATTTTAGCTAAGATTTTAGAATTTTAGCTTAGATTTTTTTTGTTAGAGTTCTATTTTAGTTTAATTTTAGCTAAGAGTTTTATTTTTTTACCAATGAGTTTCATTTAAAGTTCTAGTTTAATTTTAGTTATTAGTTTATAGTTTTTAGCTTATAGTTTTTATTTAAGTTCTATTTTATTTTATTTTTATTTAATATTTTAGAGTTTTATATTATAGTATTAGCTTAGATTTTTTGTTATAGTTATATTTTATTTTAATTTTATTTAAAAGTTTTATGTTTTAACTTTGAGTTTCAGTTACAGTTCTAGTTTAGTTTAGTTTTAGCTAAGAATTTAGAGTTTTAGCTTAGAGTCCTAGCTTAGAGTGTTTTTGTGTGTGTGTGTGTGAGTTTTTGTGTGTGTACGAGTTTCTTTGTCTGTTCAAATATAAATTATACTTTCATAAAATAATATAAAATTTTATTGTGTATATGTGTGTGTAATAAGTTTT